>NW_028275163.1:5175417-5478448 GCF_013281855.1 Momordica charantia | reverse complement strand
ACGATCACTTAAAAGTAAATGCAATTAAGAACTTTTTATAAATAGCAAATTAGGAAAGTTAGATTTATATCTTTCAATTTAAAACATGTAATTTTTGTGTAAAAGCCCCGTATTTATTTTTAATATCTTTTATAAAGATGTTAGTTAGTAATTTGAATATTTTTGAACTAGCTATAAGAATCTTTTATTGATTTAAAAAAAAAAGAATCTTTTATTAATTAAATTAGGAATTCCTAAATTAATAATTAGTTTTAAAAAATAATCAAAATATCTATTAAGGCATTTCCTAAAACAAAAAGGAAAAAGAAGATAAATAAAAATCCCTTTAGAAGTTAGAATTTGAATTTGAATAGAATTCAAATTAGGTCTCATAGTTTCTATAAACATAGCCCTTAAGCCCGTGGACGCAAATTAAGTACCTACAACAAACAGAAACGTTGGAGCACTGCTGTTCAAATGTTCCTATGTAGTCAGTGGAAAAAAATTCGGTCGTTATTTTTTTCTCTATTTTTCATCTATTTCCTTCCTAGATTTTGTTTGAATGTTACAGTACATTGCCGTCAAATAATGGCTTAGAAACCCAAAAAAAAAAAAAAGTAAAAAAGGATGAAGAAGTACCTTTTTAGGAACTTCAAAAATAAAAAGTTCATTCCATTTTGCCATGCCTACACCCGATAAATTGTTTTCTGAAATCAAGGGTTTGACACATTTTGTCCTTGCACTCTGAGGAAAAAGCTTTTGTTGTCCTGGCACCTGACCGTCAATGACAAGCCTCAAAGCACAGAAGAAGCTATGGCTATTACCATCATCGATAACAGGTAAACCCTGCAAAAAAAAAAGAAAAATGAACTCCAGGTTCAAAAGATTTTTATAAGATATCACATCTATTTGAGCAATAACCAATTAATAAACCACAACTACGCATACAACCTTTGCTTCAATAATCTGTACTGCCACAGAATAGCGTGGTTCTCTAGATTCATCTGCTACATTTAACCTGTCTGAAAACCTTGGAGGTGGAATCCACACTGACACACAGTCACCAATGGATAGCTTATCAACTATATCTAAATTTTGCTCACATCTTTTCAAATAAATTTCACAGCCAAGTTTATTTTCTACAACTGCAGTTTGCAAGTCATCTTCATCCAATGCTGAGAATGTAGCATCTTTTCCATGTCTAAGGTAGTCAACAGCTTCCTGCAAGAGGAATGGTTTAACAAGCACAAAAAACATTAGCATACGACCAACATCATCTACAAGATCAATACCTCATTTAGTTTTTGTACTCGTTCTTCAAGTTCCAACTGTCTTCTCCATGATAGGATGCCCCCAGTGAAAGTTTCAAGATTTGAAGCACTGACATTAATGTTAACTATGCTGGTAGCAGCAATACGTATTCTTTTCCCAAGTTTTGGAGGCTCGTTCACGTTGGTATCATATGTTTCAAACCTGACAAGTGAGGAATTCAAGAATATCTAGTGATTAGCATCCCATCCATCTAAAAAGGTTAAAATTCTAAGACAAATCAAATAAATAGGAAATGCATGACGTATAAAATGAATATCAATTACTTAAATATGCCGTCAAATGGTTCTATAAGAGGCTCCCATGCTTCTAATTGTGTGTTAAAAGTCGATGCAGCAATTGAAGAAATCAGCACTGCATTCATCGCTTCCGGAGAACCATGTGTCGCCACTTTTAAATTAGTGATTGTTGTGTCAAAAAGTGGTTTCATCTGGAGTAAACCAAATTTTGATTATCATGAACGATTAAAGACAAAAGGGAACAAGCATATTTTGGATTATAGGATATTATTTCTTTAAGAAGAATATACCATTCCATGTAAGCTGTCAAGAACAGTCAAAGAGAAAAACCGAATCTTCAGCTCAGCGGTTACATTTTCATGAGTCTTTGGTTTAGTAGAGTCACCAATAGTGTATGCCAACCTGCTAGATGGCATTTTATGATCAGCGCGTGCAAGGAAAGTGCATGCCTGCAGAAGCACACAGCACCCATGAAGAGAATCCTATCTATACAAATCAATAAGCATCTAGATGCAGAACTTAAAAAGTAACCAAAAATATATATATATAATGACATTAAACCGATCAGAAAGTGCCCTTGTAGTTTAGGGGAGCTATTATAAGTTGTTCTTTATAAATAATGTTATTTTTAAACTCCAAACGATATGAAACCACCAGTTTGGAATAAGAACCATAGACCAGCGTTCTATATCAACCTGATTTCCAACTTTCCAAATGCTCCAGCACTGAGATCCCCTTGAACTTGAAGATCTTGAAATGGGCATCTCAAAAAGATTGGCCTGGCTGACAAGATCCATCCTTGGACAGCAGATTGAATCAAGATGAGGAGCTTCATCTGTTCTTGAAACAAGACATCCCAAGGAAGCATAACCAGGAGGAGCAATGGGGTACCAGAAGAAAGCTTCATCAAATCCTTTCCCGAAAATGTGAGCAACTTTAGTGAACTGGAGAGGTTTTGCTGAAATTTCAGCATTGCCATCTTTGAACAGTACCCCTAGAGCTGGTGGTTCTAAGCTGAAAGGATGAGTTGATAACAAACATTTTCAAAAGCTCATAAAAATGTGTAATGACTACAAAACAAGAGAAATATTCAAGAATGTGCCTCGTGGCCAACTCGAAGGGGCTGAAGATCGATGCAGAGCTTTTTGGTTGTTAAGTTATAGCGACATTAATGAAAATTAAAAAATAAATAATTTATTCACAAACAGGTCTAACCCTTCAGTTATGAAGTCTCCTAATATAGCATAACCAGGACGTGCCACAGGTCTCCATATTGAAACTGGACAACGGACTTCACTGCCCTTGTCCCACCATATTCTCTCAAAGTTTGGGGTTGACACATAATAATTAGTTGCTTTTGAAATTGATCTTAAAATGTCCCATCCTGATGAAGTTGCACTCTGGATGCTTGAATGATGACTTAAAGTGTCATGATCAGATGTAGTATTTGAAGAAGGTTCCTTAGAGGAAGTGTAATCAGAATTCGAATTCCACTTAAGAAGATGATTCAAATCACAAGCATAGTCTTTCACTGGGCAACTAGTTGAAGCATGGGCAATAAATGATCCAATAACATTGTCCATACGCCAGATGCTAAACCCAGATTCATACCAAGAATTTGACGGAGAATTAAGTAGACACTCTGAATAAGTTGTCGAAGAGATGAGGTCAGAACGTATGCAATTAACAACGTAGTTTGGTGGTCGCTGATTTCCAACATGTGCAACACAACCCACTGTTGTGTATCCAACAGGTGGAACAGGCATCCAAATGGAACAATCAATATCAGATTTGCCATCAAATTCAAATCCTTGAATTCTTGAGAATACACCTATCAGATGGAACCCAAGGGGCTTCCGCACACGTCCATATGTATTACTAACAGCCATTACTGCTTGTGAGGGAGGAACTGGCCTGATACATATAAACCAAGATGAAACAAGAAGTGATAGAATCTTACAAAAAGCACCTAAAATTTATCAATATGTAATGTAAATAGGAAACAAATATCTAGTAATGAACTACATCATCTAAAAGTACATGTATGTAATCAAGATGCCAAACTCTAAGATCACACACACTTCGACAACAATATGTAGAGCATTTCAATTCAAACCAAGGAATTCCAACGTCTTCAACTTTATTCTCAAATATTTTCTATTTATTTCAAGCTAAATGATAATCCAGTGAAAATGAGATGATTTAGTACATTTCCACAGTTTTATTTGATAAGGAAGTGAGTAAGTTTTATTTGCTTGTTGCACTGGCTTTCTCGAATGATAGTTTAAGAGTTGGGCCAATTGTTTTTTGTCCTTTCTTTATTAATATCACTTGCTTTAACTTCTATTGTAGGTCACTTTGACGTAGTATATTGGGCTTTATCAATCACACCAAAGGTGCACGTGTAACCAATATTATCGTATAGGTTCATGATATCATATTTATAGATTTATCAATAGCAAAATTCTACAGATAATTTGATGAAGACATCAACAAAATATCAATCAATCGATACATTAAGATTAAAGTATTCATTTTAACTTTACTAATATATTTTCCTTTCATATACTAAACTAAAAGAGTATTTCAAGCGAAAATGTTTCTATACTTCTTTTTATTTTGTGGAAATTTTGTTTCGGAAAAAATACATTTTTGGTCCCTGAGGTGTAGGATAGGTGTTAATTTGGTCCCTAAAGTTTAAAAATAACACTTTGAGATTTGGAGTAGGTGTCAATTTGGTCCTTTTAAGTTTTAAAAATAACACTTTTGGTCCCTAGAGTTTGAAATTTTGTTCTAAATGGTCCCTAACCATTCTTTGACCGTTAGTTGACTTAAAAGGAAAAATGACATGGCAATTAATTGGTGACTGGACTTTTTTTAATGAGTTGTACAAAAATATTAATTTTTAAATAATTTTGTTATTTTTCATTTCTTCTATCTTCTTTTATCTCTTCATCTCCTTGCTGCCATCCACTACTGGCATCGTCGCCCGCCGTTGCCGTCGACCATCGTTGCTCGCCGTCACCGTCCACTGGAGAGAGAGAGAGCTCTTCCCTCCCTTTGGCAACACCGCTTGTCGTCCCCGGAGAGAGGGAAGAGCTCTACCTTTCTCCCGTGGGCAGCAACAACGACAACGGCAGACGGCGGCACGATAGTGGACAGCGACGGCAGGCGACGGTGAGGGCCAGCAATAACAATGGCGGTGGATAGCATGATGGTAGCAAGAAGATGAAGAGATCAAAAAAAGAAAAAAATAAATTAAAAAATGCCACCTCACATAACAAAATTATGTAAAAATTAATATTTTTTACAAATTATTTGAAAAAAGCAATTTAGAAATGTCCAGTGACCTGTTAATTGCCACGTCATTTTTCCGTTCAATTAACTAACGGTCAAAGAATACTGAGGATCAATTTAGAACAAATTTTCAAGCTTTAGGGACTAAAAGTGTTTATTTTGAAACTTAAGGACCAAATTGATACATACCCCAAATTTCAGGGACCAAAAGTATTCATTTTGAAACTTCAGGGACCAAATTGACACCTATCCCAAAAACAAAAAGTGTATTTTTCCCTTTTGTTTTTTGAAAAGATATTGAAGATAAGTATTTTTTTGTCAGTATAAATAACAAAGATTGGAAGTGTATCAATATTTATATAAAGGATGTATCACACAGATTGACATTAACTTGATTGCCTCCAATACTGCTATATCTAAATAAAGCCAACATCTACACCAACCTAAGTAACCAAACTTACCAAAACAAATTCCAACACTCTTGAGGAACTTTAATTATTCCCCCAATTACCATATAAATGTGCTACCAAGTGAAGGACATTACGAGCAGGATGTAACAGAGATAATCAAAATAAAAATATAGAAACAGGCATAAGCGGATAGAAAAGCCTGACAACTACTTCTTTTAAAAAAAAGATCTGATACAAAGGTTAGAAGACCTACCTTGAAGTCACACAATCTCCTAATATAACATAATTTGATGGAGCTCGAGGACGCCAGAAGGTAAGGTTATGAGAGGACCCATTTTCTGCAACGTATATCAACACAGTTGAAAGAACGAACTCATTACGGCTTAAAGAACCATTTAAGCAGAATTTATCATGAAACCAAATGGTTACTAGTTAGTAAAGATAACTTCAAAATAAATATTATTGGGAGCAAAAATCTAACTATTCCAGTTAAATAATAACCTCTTGGGGACACCCAAAGCTTATCAAAATTGGTACAGGCAACCACGGGTACTGCATTTCCAAATTTCATTGCTTCAACAGCTTGACTTTGCAGATTAAGTATGAGAGAAATGGAACTCAATGAGAGATGGATGCAGATATCAGTTGTTACAAGAGACATATTGGTTTTGTCCTTGACAGATGTATATCCCGCAGAAACATCAACTGGATCAAGAATAACTAGACCAGAACCAGCCTCAATGGTGAAATCCTTCACAAGGGCACGAATCCAAGTATCATTTTCTTTTGATGCATACCTATTCATAATACAAAAATAAATACTTCATTTTGTTCCTGAATAGATATGAAGATACGGCCTCTTAAACCAGTCACCAAGAAATGACTGGAACCGTTCATCAGGGTGTAAAGTAGAAGCTTATCAGCACATATGAACCCAAAAGAAAAAAAAGATGAAGAAAATACAGATATGGAGAGGGAGCAAACATATATACAAAAATAATTAACCACAGTCTTGGTAACACTAGGCACCAAATCTCATAATCTTCTGATCCATAAGTATGAAAATGCTCCTCCTAAGACTTGTCAATTAGATGAGACATTTGCAAGAACAGGTAACACAACAACTTTTAGATTCATATTATAAAGCCCATATTAAGATATGAAAATAATCAAATGAAAATAGGATGAACAGAAAACCTTTAATTCCTTCAATTATTTCCAATTTAGAAGTCACAATTAAATAAGATTAGTATTTTTTATTGATGTAACTACCGGCCCGTTAGTTTTATTAGTTTATTAGTTAAAGGCTTAAGTTAGTTGGCTAGCTGTTTGGTGTAAACCAATTGAGAGAAAAAACCTTTATTCCGTGAATTGCCTTTACAAAAAGGGGGGATTGCCTTTTTAAAGCAAGCCAACGGAAGCTAACAACAAATAACTAACCACAACAAGGTTGTTACAAACCTAACTAACTGAAACTAAATAAACATAAGCGTAAAAGATACATTAAAGCAGGGTAACTACATCACTGTTACCCATTCCTAATGAGTATTTTTGTTAAATGTCAGTAGCACTCTTCTATAAAAGGGGCAGTGTACTCCCTGATGTGTTTAGATCTTCACTAATACAATTCTCTCTCATTTGGTTTACATTAAACTGGTAACAGAGTGTAAGGCATCTCCTTACAATTTGATATTCAAAAAAAGTGTTCAACACAAAGCAAACTTACAGCCCTAGGGCAAACCCAGTCCTCAGCCGTTCGAGAGGGCTGGAGCTCTCCTTCCTAAGTCCAAGACTTACAAAATGACAAAACATACCCAAAACAAGCTAAACCTCTATCTTATAACCAACCTCCCCGTACAACCCCTTTCCCAACTGTCCTTTAGGGGGGAATTTCCCTCCCTACCCCTCCTTACCTAGGTATTTACAATGGGAGGCCTTACAACATCCCCGGTGGTGACATCCACCTTGTCCTCAAGGTGAAACAGAGGAAATTGCCGCTGGATGGTGTCAAGGGTTTCCCATGTAGCTTCGTGCTCCGGCAGGTCCTTCCATTGCATCAGGAGTTCCACTTCGCTGGTGTCTGGTTGATGCGAGTGGCTATCACATCGAGGGGTTCAACAACCCATTCGAAGTCAGTAGACAGGATAGGAGGGTGGTTCTGGACAGTGTGGTCATCACCAATAGCACGTTTCAGCTGTGACACATGAAAAAGGGGGTGAATGGAGGCCGTGGGAGGTAACTCGAGCTTGTATGCCACAGAGCCAATACGTTTCAAGATCTGGTAGGGGCCGAAGTATTTGGGAGATAACTTCTCTTGGCGGCGTTTGGCGAGGGAATGTTGGCGGTAGGGACGGAGTTTAAGATACACCCAGTCGCCTTCCTCAAATTTGGCTTCCCAGCGACGGTGATCAGCAAATTTTTTCATGCGTTGTTGGGCGTTGGCTAGGTGATGTTTGAGGGTGGTCAGGGCGGCATCACGGATGGCAAGCTGTTGATCAAGGTCGGCATTGGCAGTTTTTTGATCTCCATAAAACAGTATGGGGGTGGGTGTCGACCATATACAATCTGAAATGGGGTGGAATTGATCGAGGCATGGTATGTGGTGTTGTACCAATATTCCGTCCAAGGAAGCCAAGTAGTCCACTGATGGGGTCGTTCACCACAGAAGCAACGGAGGTATGTTTCGACACATTTGTTGACTCTCTCCGTTTGGCCGTCGGATTGAGGATGATACGCTGTACTGCGGCAGAGGCGGGTCCCTTGGAGGCGGAAGAGTTCGGACCAAAAGTGACTAAGGAATATCTTGTCACGATCGGACATGATAGATCGGGGAAACCCGTGGAGGCGTACCAGTTCCTTCACAAACAAGGCTGCAACAGATTTAGCATTAAAAGGATGACATACCGGGATAAAGTGGGCATACTTGCTGAGTCGATCTACCACGACAAAAATGGTGTCGTTGCTTGCTGATTTGGGAAGTGCTTCGATGAAATCCATGGATATGTCGTCCTCCCAAATGCGGTCTAGGATGGGCAAGGGCTGAAGGAAGTCGGCGGGAGTCATGGCGAGGGATTTGTTGCGTTGACAAACCGGGCATTTCTCCACATAAGTTTTCACATCAGCTTTCATTCCAATCCAATACAGTTCACCGGTCAGTCGTTTGTACATGCGCAGGAACCCCGAGTGGCCTCCCAAAACTGAGTCATGATAAGAATGGAGTACGGCTGAAATGAGGGTGGATGTCTTGGACAATACTAAACGATCCTTGTACCGGAGAGTTCCCTGGTGGAGGGTGTAGCGTGGGACACTGTCAGGGTCGTTGTGCAAGTCAGTAATGATCGGAGCCAGCTGTGGGTCCTGAGCCACCTCCCGTCAGACGGTCTCCACATCTAAAACTGCAGGGACAGTGAAGCTGTTGAGGTGGATCGAAGGTGGAAGGCGGGAGAGAGCGTCCGCGGCCTTGTTCTCTAGCCCGGGTCGGTATTGGATCTCGAAATCATAGCCTAGGAGCTTGGAAACCCAACACTGGTATTCGGGGGGAATCACGTTCTGTTCTAGTAGGTGTTTGAGTGTCTGCTGATCAGTACAAACCAAAAACTTCTGACCCAAGAGATATGGCCGCCAACGTTGGATGGCTAGCACAATAGCCATGAGCTCACGTTCGTACACCGATTTCAGTCGAGCTTGGGTCGAGAGAGTGTGACTGAAAAAAGCGATGGGTCGCTGATCTTGGGACAGCACCGCACCAAGACCAAATCCCGAAGCATCGGTCTCTACCACAAATGGTCGGCTGAAGTTCGGAAGAGCCAACACGGGGAGCATTACCATGGCGTTCTTGAGCTGCCCAAACACTTCGGTGGACTGGTCCGTCCATATGAAAGCATCCTTCTTTAACAACTGAGTGAGGGGAGCGGCGATGGCACCATAGTTTGAGACAAACCGCCGGTAGTAGCCCGTCAAGCCCAAGAAACCCCTTAGCTCTTTCAAATTCGACGGGATGGGCCATTGCATCATAATCCTGACTTTCTCCGGATCGGCCTCAACCCTCTGAGCGGAGATCCAATGTCCCAAGTACTCTATACGCTCCTGAGCGAAGCCTGAGCGAAGCTGCACTTCTTGAGGTTGGCATGGAGGGAATGGTCGTGGAGAACGTTGAACACCACGGTAAGGTGTGTCATGTGGGAGTGCAAGTCTGGACTATAAACAAAAATATCATCAAAAAACACCAGAATAAACCGACGAAGAAAAGGACGAAAAACCTGGTTCATCAGCGCTTGGAAGTTGGCTGGCGCGTTAGTTAGCCCGAAAGGCATCACCAAAAACTCGTAGTGGCCCTCGTGGGTTCGGAACGCGGTCTTGGCCACATCGGCCTCGTGGACCCTGATTTGATGATATCCCAATTTTAGGTCGATCTTGGAATAGATTTGTGATCCATGAAGTTCATCAAGCAGCTCTTCCACGACGGGGATCGGAAACTTGTCGGGCACGGTGGCTGTATTCAAAGCGCGGTAGGCCACGCAAAACCGCCAGCTTCCATCCTTCTTCTTAACCAACAGCACCGGACTCGAATATGGGCTAATACTTGGTCTGATGATTCCAGCCCTCAACATTTCATTGACCAAGCGTTCAATCTCAACTTTCTAGACATACGGGTAATGGTATGGCCGAACATTCACGGGGGGTTGGCCTTCGGCTAGAGTGATGCGATGGTCGATGGGTCGTTATGGGGGTAGGCCGGTGGGTGGTTGGAAAACAGAAAGGTATTCGGCAATGAGTTTGTCAATCATGGTTGGGTAGGAAGGGGGAGGTGTCGCTGTACCTTCGGTGTCAAGCATCGACCCTGCTGTGAGAGCTCTCAATTCAATCAGAAATCCTTGATCGTTTTCTTCCCAGGATCGGGATAACCTTTTTAGAGACACCTCGACCTTGGTTAAGGACGGTTCACCGCGCAACACGATTCGACGGTCCCCTTGTCGGAACTCCATAGTTAGAGCTCCCCAATCCACTGCCACGATCCCAAGGTACTCAACCATTGCATTCCAAGAACAACGTCGAGACTGCCGAGTTCGAGAGGGAGGAAGTTTTCTACCACAGTCAACTCAGGGAGAACCAACACCATTCCCTTGCAGATTCCCTTACCTCAAACCGCCGCCCCTGAACCCATTATCACGCCGTAGTTCAGAGTATCCGCGGTCGGTAGTTGCAACGTCTCTACTAATTTCTGCGAGATAAAGTTATGGGTTGCCCCACAATCGATCAAGACGATCACCTCCATCTGGTTAATTGTACCTCGCAGCTTCATGGTGCCTGGTGATGAGAATCCCACCACTGTATTCAGCGAAAGCTCGACGATCTCACCGACGTCCTCGGGGATCAATTTCCATATCGTTATTGTCGTCGTCGTGAGCAAGGACACGTAATTCTCGACTTCGACACTTGTGCCCTACCGAGAACTTCTCATCACATCTAAAGCAGAGACCTTTCTCTTTGCGTAGGAGATACTCTCCCTCTGTCAAGCGCTTAAAACCTGCGTCCTTGTGGGGTTGCCTCAGTGTGGAAAACGTGTTAGGGTTGGATGTGGGTTTGCTGGTTAGGGTAATTGTTCGGGTAGGGGTGAGGGGGTGTGGGCCGGTTCGGGGTTTGGACTCAAGCCTGTCTAGCTTGAGGTCACTGAATTTGGGAAATAGGCTGCATTCCGGTCTTCCGCTAACTGGGCCGTTTTCATCATTCTCTCCAGCCCAATAGGCTCCATGTAAAGGACTTCGGCCCTAATCGTGGGTAGTAGGCCGTTGTGGAACGTACTTTCCAATACGTCAGCGGGGATTCCTTGCAGTGGTGTAGATAGTTCCTCGAATCGCCGCCGATAATCGGCCACCGTCCCTTCTTGCCAGATAGCTAGAAATCGAGCGCATAAACTAATCTCTTGGGTTGGACGAAATCTCACGAACATTCTTACCTTGAGGTCGTACCAGCTCGAGAACGTCTTTCTGGTGATGGCCCATCGGTACCACGTCAAAGCTTCACCATCAAAACTGATAATAGACACAGTCAGTTTCTCCAAATCCGACAAATGGTGTATTTCGAATTATCGTTCTGCCCGAAAAAGCCAACCGTCGGGGTCGTCACGGAGAAAATGGGCATCTCGACCTTTTTGAACTTATTTCGGTCGCAAAGGTTGTCTCCTCCTTTCGTGGCACTGTCTCCTTCCTCTGGTCTCGTATCCACCGAATTGTTGTTCTCTTCTGGGTGTTTCCTTTTTGAGCCGGAGGCTTCCTCCAATGGTAAGCCCGTTGACTTGGCTCGACCGTGCGACATCTCCATGAGGATCATCGCCACTGCCTTTTGAGTGTCTTCAGCCATCTTCCTCTGTTCTTCCATTTGAGACGTGATTCTTTCCACGTTCTCCTTGATAGCACTAAGTTCCTGTTCATTGCTTTCGCATCTGTCCTCAAGTCTCTTGTGAGTCATCTTGCTTAGTCTGCCTAGGATGAACTGCTCTGATACCAACTTGTAAGGTATCTCCTTAGAATTTGATATTCAAAAGAAGTGTTCAACACAAAGCAAACTTACAGCCCTAGGGCAAACCCAGTCCTCGGCCGTTCGAGAGGGCTGGAAGCCTGGAACTCTCCTTCCTGAGTCAGAGACTTACAAAATGACAAAACATACCCAAAACAAGCTAAACCTCTATCTTATAACCAACCTCCCCGTACAACCCCTTTCCTAACTGTCCTTTAGGGGGGAATTTCCCTCCCTACCCCTCCTTACATAGGTATTTACAATGGGAGGCCTTACACAGAGCACCAAGATCGTTGGGCTCAAATGGGGGGTAAGAAACCTCCCTTCTACCATGGGAGACTCATCACCAGAAAAGTGGCAGATCAAACCACCATACTCTCACCACGAACCACAACAAGACACTTGCTATCGGTTGAAGAAGCTACCGTTGACATCAAAAGGGATGTGCGTGAGGTGCATCAACTCATGGGAACTACCGTGAGACAACTTGAACCTTTAAACCTCCAACAAAATCAAGAAGGAATCGAACAAAAGGAAGAAATAAAAACAGGCCACAAGGGAATAAGATAGCTCAAGATCAGCAATATTTTGAACCAAGAAGGCTTCAAGAACCAATCTTGGATTCAAGAAGAATGAAAGAACCACAAATCTTTCAACATAACGCAAATTAAAACCCTCCGTTTCAAAGAAGAAATGAATTTCAAATAGATTCTTCTAGTGAAGAGGACGAGCTGCCTCAATTGGTGGAGGACAAGCAACATTATTTATCATTTCCAAAAGTTTTTATCCAAGCATTGGGAACCCTTGAAGAACCTTCCAGGTAGATGGAGGAAACCATGTAATTTTGCTAAAGTACTACACCTCTGGATACATTTTCAGCAGTTGAAAAAGCAATTCTACACGAGCACACCAAAAATTGAACCCCAAGCTGACACTCCCTCAATTGGCAAAATGCTGAGCCTACTGACAACATATGAAGGAAAACTTTCCTAGTGTGTTTAACAACCACCAAACCCAAAAAGCTTAAGGCAATAGGTTAAAGTATTCTTAAAGCTCGTCACTTGTGGTCTTGAAAATATTTGATCCTTTATACATATTCTTAAAGCTTGTCACTTGTGGACTTGAAAATTAGCAAAGGACTCAAAAAGTGGACAATTATATGAAACACGGAGAAAATGACATTATAGTCTCTAATACAATGTTAAAGTACTAATATAAAACTTAATCCTTAATCCTTAAGCCAATAGGTTAGGGTATATTTAATCTTTTATATATATTCTTTAACATAATAACATTTTGAAAGTTTGTCTTTTAAATTACCATAAATCAATATTATCTAACCAAAATCTAGGACTTCTTTCATTTAGACCTTCTAGAGCTTGAAAGATGGACATGCATACATTTGTTAAAAAAAAAACGTAGCATAAATGCAAAATTATCTCAAGAGCCATAAAGAACTTTGAGTTGATGATCACATACTTTAAATAAGTAAAATGCTAAAAGAAAAAACATTGAGCACAGAAAGGAGAAATTTGGTGCTCTTACATGAAACTCATATCCAATTTTGCTCGAAGAAGCTTCTCGCCATATGACAAGTCATCTAAAGAAGACTTGGTGCCATCATAGAAAGTGAATTCTGGAGAAACCACCTGACATAGAGATAAGAAATCCAAACAAATATAGAAACAACTGAAGAAAAATAAAATTAAGAGGATTATTAAAGCAAATTTGACATTAGTAAAAAAAATTAGAGAGAAAGTTGAGGGAAGCCAAACCTCCCAGGAGCAAAGTTGCAATTCATGACTGCATCAGGTATGCCATTAATTATTATAGAGATTTCTCTTTCTACACCATATAGAAATAGAGAGCTCTCAAGAAAATAAAAATTTTCATACGGACCTTAATACAGGAATAAGTCACATATGAAAATTTAGTCTCCTCGGTCCCTTCCAAATCTGATTTTAATGAGAGAGATATGAATTTTACGGGGAATTTGGATGAGCCAATAAATGTGCATAGTTTTCAAAAGGATGCATCAAATGTGACACATGTATTGACTCAAAACCTACCTTTCCTGGGTGGACGCGCCGTTCTCTCTCCCCCTCTCCCTCTCTCCCCAAATGTGTCTCCTCCAAATGTCCCCCATCCCACCCTCCCTCTCAAAATGCGTTGACAAGAAAAAAATCCACGACAGTGGCGACAAAAAAGATCCACGGCGGAGACAAAAAAGATGCACGACGGTGACAACGACCTCCCTATGCGCATGCAAGCTAATAGATCCACGACAGGATAGTTTTGATTTTGAAGATGGTATTCATGGAGGTGGGTTTTGATGAAGAGGGTTTGAAGTGAGTTTTTTCCAGTTTTCATGGAGGTCAATTTTGAAGAAGAAGATCTGTAGTGGGTTTCCATGGAAAGAAGATCTGAAGATCTGAAGAAGAAGATATAATTTATGTGGGTTTTAATGGAAAAAAGATCCAAAGAGGAAGATTTGAAGAAGGTTTTTGTGGGTTTTCATGGATATATCTGAAAAAGAAAATAAAAAATAGGTGGGATTCGAAATCAAAATCACGATCTAACACAAATTTGGTGGGGTTCCTTAAAATTTCACCGTGGATTATGATTTTGAAGTGAGATTTCAGGGAGGAAGAAGAAAATCTGAAGAACCCATGGTCCATTTAAAAACAAAATGGAAAAACAAACGATGTTGGCCCAACCCAACCCGACAACAAACCAACCCGAATCGACTTGAGCTCGAGTTGGTTTGGTTTCTGGAAGAGCTCTACTAAATTATTACACCCCTAGTCAGCTCTACAAAATTTGGAGTTGGAGAAGCTCAAAAAAGGCAGGGCTTTGTGCATTGAAGAATTTGCTAAAGGAGGGATGGAGATCCAAGCAAAATTTGAAAGGCAGGTTGCTGAAATTATTGCAAAACACAAGGCGTTGATCTCTGAAAGTGAGCCTGATGAAGATGGTGCTTTGTGGTGGTCTTCTAAGTGTGTAGATGTCATCTCTGGTCTTGGCTCAACTAGAAGAAAGCTCTTCAGAATTTTTGGCGCATCTTTTCATCAAGTTCCCTTTAAGATTTTCAGTTCATCGATGTTTTATTTCTCTTCAGTCGACGACATTTCTAATCTTTTGAATTGGACGGTTTTGCTGATGCTTTGGAGCCTTTGCAGTATGATGATGTGATCTCTTCAGTCGACGACATTTCTAATATTTTTCCAGCTTGAAAGGGGTGGTGTAGTGATGTAACTAACTTCATATACGTTAGTTTGGCCTTTTTAAGTCTTTTAGTTATTTTAGCCTTTTAGTTCTTTTAGTTAGTTTACCACAGTAACTTGTAGCTACCATAGCAAGCTTTGCCTATTTAAAGGCCCTTGGGTGTATCTTTAAAGGCAGAATCTTATTAAGTAATATTTCTCATTCCTAAGTTGCATCAAATTTGGTATCAGAGCTCCAAGATGGCAAGTAGAAAGAACACTTCCAACAGTGGTGATACTTCTCTCGCCGGAAAAGAGATGGATTCGACCACCATCCTCTCTCCACGATGCACAACCACTCGTTTAGTGATGGTTGAGGGGGCAGTCGAAAACCTCCAGCGGAATGTGGTGGAAATACGCTAAATATTGAATACGATTGTGGACAAGTTGGATTCCCTACACCTGCAGCATGATTAGCCAATAATGGATCGTGGAAAAGAGGTTCGTGAACAAGGAATCAAAATCGGTAATGATCCACACCAATCTGCACCAAGATTACCTCAAGAACTTACCTTTATACCAGGAAGAATTCAGGATCAGCAAGGAGAACTGGCTCAAGATGACCAAGATTTCCAACAATTTGGTCCAAGAATGTTTCAAGAACCTGTCATTACCCATAGAGGGAACCAAGATTGGAGGAATCACAATAATCATAGGAGGAAGGGCCGTTTTTTATCGACAGCTGGAAATTCAAGATAATTCTTCAAGTGATGAAGAGGAGATCATCAATTGGGAAAATGATAGAAGGCAAAACAGAGGATATCACAACTATCATTGAGGCCAATGAGTACAAAATTAAAATTGATCTACCAAGCTTCGACGCTAAAATGGACATTGAGGGATTTTTAGAGTGGATCAAAAATGTAGAAAGTTTTTTTGGCATATGTTTACTCCGGATAATGGTTAAGCTAGTTGCACTTAAGTTGAAGAGCGGCGCCTCAGCTTGGTGGGAACAACTAGAAACAAATCGCCAACGGTTTGGAAAGCCTCCTATCCGTACATGGGAAAAAATGAAAAAACGGATATGTGCGAGACTGCGAGGTTTCTCTGTATCAATTATGAACAGGTTCTCTACAATCAGTATCCAAATTGCCGTCAAGGAACCCGTTCTATAGCAGAATACATCGAGGAATTCCATCGCTTAGGAGCACGAACAAACTTGGACGAAAATGAACAATATCAGGTTGCAAGATTTGTTAGTGGCTTGCAGGCAGATATCAAGGAAAAGCTTCAAGTTCAATCAATTGGGTACTTCAGTGAGGCCATCGCTATTGCTGTCGCTATGGAAGAACAACAAGCAACCTGATAAAACTCCTTGATAAAACTCTATTCCAGGTACGTCCTCAGGTTCAAAGGGTAAAAGCAGTGACGATGTTTCCTCTGGATCAACCTGTCAAGAAAGCTAATAATGCTTATAGTAGACCCACTTTATGCAAGTGTTTTCGTTGTGTGCAGGTAGGTCATTTGTCCAACGAATGCCCCCAAAGAAAATCGATAACTATTGTGGATGATTCCCAAGATCTTGCTCCAGCTTGTGACCAAGAGTCGGATAAAGAGGTCGCTTATTTAGAACCTGGTGAAGGAGAACAAGGCACATGTGTTTTGGAAAGAATCCTTCTTACCCAAAAAAAACTAATCCAAATCCCCAAAGGCATTCTTTGTTTCGTACAAGATGCACAGTTAATGGGAAAGTTTGTAACATCATAATAGACGATGGGAGTACCAAAAATGTAGTATCTAGCAAGCTAGTTACAGCTTTAAATCTCAAGGTCTCTCCTCATCCTACTCCTTATAAAGTAAGTTGGATTAGGAAAGGAGAAGATGTGATTCCCCTTTTCTATTGGGAATAGTTATAAGGATCAAATCACTTGTGATGTTTTGGATATGGATGTATGCCATATCCTGCTGGGTAAACCTTGGCAATACACTACGCAGGTGTTCATAAAGCCAAGAAAACACTTACGAGTTTTCTTAGATGGGAAAAACTCTGCTCTCATGCATTTCTCCAATTTCTTACATATCAATTTTAGCATTTGGAACAATGAAAAGTAATACAAAGGGATACTTCCAAGGACTGATGTACAGAGAGTAAGTCTACCACCCCTAAAAAGTTGATACCTCTTCCATCTTGCAAGCTTCTTCATGATTTTCTCCATTATAGGGTTCCAAAAAGCTATAGATTTTGGATTACCACCTAGAGGCATCCAAAGATATAAAATAGGCAAGGGTTCAACTTTACAATTTAATTTTGCAGCCATCAAAGCAACTTTTTGGGAGTCTATATTGACCCCGCTAAAGGAGGATTGTCCCAATTCACCATTAAACCCGAAAGCCACTCGAAGGCTTTAATAGTATCAAAGAGGGTTTCTAACATCCCATCATTGTTCTTGCAAAACGTCAGGCAAGAGGACGAAACAATTAAATCATGATTTAATGACACCACAGACGGATCATAGCTCCCGCTTAATGCCAAAATAAAATGAAAACCCACAATTCAGTTCTTTCGACTTATTTTCTTACATCAACTTTTGGGTACCAGCTCAGTTAACTATTAAATGGGCATGCGGTAAGAGGTTTAACAAAGTTGAGGACTTATATTTAATAACTTACAGTTGAGGACAGCTTAAATGGACAGCTTTCACCTATTCAAATATCTATTGCAGATTAATGATATCACATTATATCAAAACATTAAAACAGATAATAAATATTATCACACCTGAGTCTCAAAAGTGAAACTACGTAGTGTATTTGGATCACTTTCCAAAGATGAAACATTGGAGGCGTCTGATGTTTCATGCATGGATGCAGCATTCTCCTTCTCTTCACCAGATGAAAGGGTATCCAGAAAGATAATATCTACATCATCCTCTTTGGACACAGAGTAGCTGCTGTCATTCCCTAGGTACGTATACTTTCTCAAAAGAGAACCATTCTGTTAATGAAAAACTTATAAGTGGAGAGGAAAATGAGAATTGCAAAAAGATGTAAAAGTATACTAATAAACAATTGCATGAAGTGGTTGGAGTGTTTTAATTTAGTAAAGTTAAGGTTTCTCATTGGTGTTCTCTTTCGGATTTATTTGTCAACTATTAACCTAGTATGATTTGTTCTAATTGGGAGGCATTTATAACTCCCCCTTACTCTTTTATTTTATTTCTATTCACTCCTTTCGGAGTTTGTATCCTTGAGCAATTTTATTCCTTTTCATTTCTCAATGAAAACTTCGTATCTTGTTTAAAAAAAAAGACACTCGCCACCTAGAAGGCCTCGTCTCTTGCTATAGTGCTGCCTCAACGACACTCAAGGTCATCTTCTATGGATATTTTTTCTTTTTCTCTGAATGTCATTCCTCTAAATGTCGTGTCCTCCCATATCTATAGTGTCCTGTGGCATCACCGACGTGTCTCTTCCGTGTCCAAATAAAAAAAAAAATAAAAAATGTATCAGGACACTCTAAATTAGCTTGTCGAACATGTGTCGGGCGCGTGTCCGAGCGTGTCAGTGTCCAAAACATGTCTGTCACGGACACTTGAGCATTTTCTACATGTTCCTGCTTCTTAAGTTGAAGTTAAAGCTTTCATTGGAGGGAGGAAAAAGTTGAAAATATTAAAAAGTTGGAAAGAAAATTTTCTTACTAATAACAATCACAACCAACACTGAAGTTAATTATAAACTGGTCCAGACACTCACGGATGTAAAAAAAAACACTGAAGTTAATTGTAAATATGTGGGATGTATTAGTACCTCAATCTTCACATTAACAAAACGAAGCCTCTTAGCACGACCAATAACAATAATTGGTTGACATCTCCCTGAATGTAATCCCTTGCCATCTGTTTCTTCCATTAGATGAATAACATTTCCACAACCATCATATGTATAATCATCGACACCTGAAGTATCAGCTATTAGCTGTCTACTTGGGGACAGCAAAATGACATCTTCACTTTGTTTGTAAATAGGACCAGACAGTACAATGCTGTTATTTCTACTAATTGGATCATTCTTGGGGTCCATTGTTTCCTCTCTTCCAGTTATAGTTCTCAACGCAGGAACAAAAAATTCAACCACAGCAAGGAGAAAGTCTGGTACGACAAGGACTCGAGGTTGTTGAACCCGTAGAACAAGTGATTGAGACTCCTTTCGCCACCGATAGTCCAGCAGGAATGTTGTAGCAACAGGGACATCCATATCGAGGCTACCTTCAGAATATGCCTTCCCAGAGCTGTCTCTCTTCAGAAATGGAAAATTCTCCAAATGAGTTTGTTTTGAAGTGTCAGTTGATGAACCAAGCATCAGCCGCATCTCAGGTTTTGTATCAGGGCGAATGTCAAGAATAGAAAACTTGGGGATGGTTAAATATAGATCTGTCTCCAAGAATGATGTCATGCGATACGACACCCAAAGACCTTCAAGCTGCAAAAACAAAAGAAATAAAAGAAACTATTGTGTCAGAACATGACATCATAATTAAAATGCACCATATACCACATAAAAGATATGAATCATATAAGATGTGTAAGTATGCACATCGTTCACTGAAACAAAAATATTGAATGTTATGCAAGAAATATACTTACTGATATAAGGGCTAACAGCGACTCCTCCTGAATGCCATTACACAACTCTAACAAGGCCTTATTGACAACAACTGCGACTATCGTAACTGTGCGAGACAATAAGATTTGACTATTTGTGTTGACCATGTCAACCAACAGACGCATTGTATCCTTTGACTCAGATTTTTTCCCACGGAAACTTGGAGGAAGTACAGGTTGTTCATACAAGTTCATATATAAACAGTCAACAATAACTTTGTATTCCTTGTCAGACATCATGCCATGCAACACCCCCACCTACCAAAAAAGCAACAATGAGAATCAATTAAATGACATATAGGATGGTCCACTATATACCAAGTTCAGCTTACAATAAATCATGATGAAAAAGTCATCATACTAAGAATATATGAAAAAGACTAATATCCTCTAACTTATCAACTTAAATTTTTTGGTATGATAGTAGTTTAACATGGTATCTGAATAAGTAATCTTACGTTCAACTTAGTGTCATTTCCTCTCCGATTAATGTTGGTTTTATGTATTTTTAGCAAACAATTATTGTAGATATTTACTAATTGCTTTTTCTTTTTATATTATCTTATAATGAGTAGATTATTTTCCTAGTTCCTTATTTAACCCATGTATCTCACCTCTACTTAAGGTGGCCTAGGTTTTACCCTTTAGTTGAGATAAATATTTAATTCTCTCCCAAAATTGACTATTAATATTGATAGTTCAATTTTTGGGTCTTGTGCTAATTTTTTTAGTCCATAAGTGGGAGGAAAGTGTTAAAAATATTTAAACATATCCTAATCCAAAAGCTAGTTAAAAATATATTAAAAGATTTAAATATATCATAATCTATTATATGACCAAACATTATATGAACCAATTAGAACAAAAAATAAATTGGTAACCCATGAAATACTAGAAAGTCTTAATAAAATATATTACCACTACTATTTATATATCAGCTAAAGCTTTTAGGTTTAGTGTGATTTAACACGTCAAACCAAACATTATATGAACCAATTAGAACAAAAAATAAAATGTTAAACCATGAAATACTAGAAAGCCTTAATAAAATATATTACCACTACTTCAACGGAAAATGTTGGAACTTTTCTGAAAACATCCCTTAAACTTCGTCGGACATAAACCTCAAGCCCTTGGCTTTCCTGGATCATTGGTTTACCTAAGCAACCATTAATCCCTACCAACATGTTGACACCCAGAAGCTGCAATTGCACATTAATGAAATAATGATTTCCACATATTCTCGCTGGGATTTTAAATAAATCCATAAATAACTCTACCTCTGCATGCAGAACATCAATATGAACAGCAGAAGCATCACTTTCTCGACATCCATGCCAACTAAATTTATTTGTCACCTGTAGCTGGCCCAAGTCGAGTTGAATGAAACTGCATAAGAAAGAAAGACCAAAACAGTTATAGCAATTCTTGTTCTTGATCGGAAACAAAGATCTATGTGAGTAACCACTAATAAAAGCCGAGGCTGAAATCTTCAAATTCGTGTACAGTGAAGTCCAACATTTTAACATTTTTTGTCATTGACCAGAAACTTACATGGAGTTTCATTTGTTTCTGGTGTAACTAAGGAAGAGCTAACCGAATAACAAACAAATAACCAAACAACTAACAAACCAACAAACAAATATGACTAACAGCTACATCAGTTTCCTACGACTTTATGTGTTTTGTTAAACTTTCAATTGTCGTCTGTAGTGCCTAAAGGTAACTGCACAGTTATACAAACCATAAATCCTACTCTAAATAGTTCCTCATCACATGAATTTGAAAGCAAACAGCAAGAAACAATGAGATACTGTAAACTCCAGTACATAAACAACAGGGAGTGAAACTTATCATATTTAATTAGCGTGAACCAATTCATTTGGGTAAAAATCACATTACCCACTTTTGTAGAAAATCTCTAGATAAGGATTTAATTAAGAGAGAACCAGGAATAATGAAATGCAAGGCAGTTATATTCAAATTAGAAGATCAATTCAAACTATCTTTGAAAAAAAAAAAAAAATAGCAATTTTTGCACTTGCAGATTCAGGGTGTCAGCATGTTGGTAGGGATTGACTCACAACAGGAATGATCCGATTCCATATTTATCCTCCAAATTCTACCTCTAAATTTATGCCAAATTTCTTATTCATCCTTCAAATATTTAAGAAGCTTGAAAAGATTTACAAACATTTTAATTGGCCTAATTCAACTTCTAATATATTTTTAACTCTTTTATCCTTCAAGTTTGAACAAGGTACAAACATCTCATATTAATGAGAAGGAACAAATTGTTCAAATGATACAATCTTCAAAAGGGAGAGATAAGAAAACAGAAAAGAAAGAAGGAAAAACACGAACCCAAGAAAGAAAATACAACCCAAATGGACAAGAACGATAATAGGCATAAAAGGCAAATAAAGGAAGATAAACTTTAGATAACTCCAAGTCCATTCTTGAAGCAGTCCAAAAAGCCAGCAAGGAAGACGACCTAGAAGAGAGCTTATACACCTCGAAAAGAACCAGAGCTTCAAACTTTCAAAAGAAACCTCCAACTTCACAAGAATAAATACAAACCAAACAAATGGATCCCCTTCCTTTAAACAAAAGAATCAGGGACTAAAACACTCTGCAAAATCTTCGACTAAAAAGAAATAAATGCTGCTGTACTAGCTGTAGAAGACCCTTCAAATTCTAAGACCTTGATTTCCACCATTGATAACTGTCCTTGAGATCCAAGACCCTTTAAAACTCCTTGAGAAATAAGAATCTGTTTGGGTTTCCAAAAAACCTTTAATAAATCTCCTTGATAGCCAAAAGACTCCTCGTTTTCCAACAAAGACTCATCTTTCAAATAATGACTTGCTGTCATCTTGAAAACTAAAACCCAATCGAGTAGAAGAGGGAGGAAATTGCTGAACTCCAAAGAGATTCTTTGAAAAACAAACAAACATCCCATTATTGATGAAAAACCATGGAAATCTGCCCAGTATTGAAAACCGAGAACCCTTCTTTATTAAAAGGGATATATTGGGGTGTCTGACCCTTCAATTTCTCCTTTCTATCATAACTGATGTATGGATATGTAGACCAATTGTAGGGACTCTTTGAATTCTTCTTCAGCATAAGCTCTCAACAACCAATATGAAGATCAAATAACAAACATTTAATCTTATTTTTTATATTAGACTTATCTAATAAGTTATCGTATAACTGGGATTTATATTTTATGTCAGATGCAAGTCAGATTTGAAAAATCAGCATGATAACTTGGTATAAGAATAGAGAAAAAATTACGAACTCTTTGCTATTTGAATTCTTGGGAACAATAATAATGGGTGTATCTAGTGATAGGTCTAGCTTCACTGCAGTAGCGCCATCAATTTCATATTTTTGGATCAACCACTCGAAGTCGCCAACTTTATCAACAAGTTTAACTGCTTCTTCGGTATGTGGAGTAGCTAGTCCCATGAAGTAAACTGTAATCTACGGAAGTGGAAAATTACATACAACATTATAAACAATTGTAGTGAAAATTTTCAGTCATATAAGAACGCCATAGATTAATATTATTAAATTTTACAACTAAAATTTATAAAGGAAAACTATGTGAGAATTTTGCTTTTACCTCTTGAACAAATCTATAAAGGAAAACTATCCGGACTGCAGAAAGCCGACCGTGCAAGCTATAATCATATCCTTTGTAGTCACCATCGTCGACACTATAGGAATTAAATTTGAACTAAAGGGAAAAAGAGAAGGAAAAAAAAATTGTAATCCACACATGAGAATGAAAATAAACGTTAGGCAAAAGACATAATGCAACAATTAACTATTAAAGAATGCACGAGTTACCTTGATAAGTGATTCAACACCAGGATTTCGTATATCACAAAGCCAACCCCAACAATGATCCTTTCCTAAAGACATATCACAAAGTCTAAAATTCCCTAAAGTTCCTTCAATTGAAAGAGAGCTCGGATGGACCTAAAAAGCATAATCCCAATTAGAAACTTCATAAAAGTGAGAATGGGGTGTGAAATCCCCAAATAAATACCATTATGTAATCATAACAATGTCGGCTATAAATAACATAATGACAATACAAGAATTGCTAGTTAGTTTTGCAAACAGGAAGAGAAATAAGGAAAAACTCATTGATAGACCTCCCATTACAAAGGCGCTAGAAGGAAGGGGAGGACGAGGGAGTAGGAGGGAATTGTACCCTTGTGGGCCCAGGTTAGTTGAGGAATCATACGTGCAGTAGGCTGAAGTTGGTTAGAGGGTATTTTGGTATTATTCCATAGTATACATGTTTTGTTTCTTTAGCAGATCATATTTTGGCAATTTTGGAGTCCATAGAAGGTCTGTAAGGAGAGATACAGGAGCTCTTGAACCTCCCTTGTAATTGTAATTCTTCTCTAATACATAAATAATAGAAGCAGATTCTATCATTTTGGTATCAGAGGGTGATTTCTGGGAATGGTGACTAAGATGGAGACTGAGTCGAAGCAGTAGAGCAGCAATTATCAAGGGTGGTTTCGGCTGTGGAGATAGCATATGGAAGAAGATGGCACTGTTTAAGGAGGAAATGCGACTTTGGATGACCATCCTATCACATAGGATGGGAATCGAGGAAAAGGCAAAAGAAGACAAAGGGAAAAGGTCAAAAAAGAGGAAGACGGAAGGGAGAAGACACCGATCAATGTTGCGACTTCAAGTGAAGGATCGAATCGGCTCACGAATGCGTTGGCTCTAGTGTCCGATCTTCGTTTGCGAAAGCTGGAAGTTTCGTTCTTCGAGGGGGAAAATCCAAATGGTTGGCTACATCGGGTTGCCCATTACTTCCTAATCAATCAATTGACCAACAAGGAGAAGTTAGAGGCGGCGGTGCTTTGCTTGGACGGTGAAGCCCTAGCCTGGAACCAATAGGAAGAGAAACAGTGGCCAATTCAAACGTGGGAGGAGTTCCGACTTACTACAACGATTCTGACCAACCTTGGAAGGAACTTTGTGTGACCGATTTATGGTAGTGCAGCAAGAAATGACAGTGAAAGTTTATCATTGGAAAATTGAGGAAGCTGAGGGTCCCGTCCACGATGTGCCTTTGTTCATCTTGGAGAGCATATTCATCAACGGCTTGAAGGAGGAGATGCCAATGGAAGTGAGGGTGATCAAGTCCAATTCTAAATCAGGTGAAGCACTTCTACGTGGACTATAGTATCTACCAGCAAGCCAAGTATTTGTCACTGCCCCTACCAATCTCTTCCAGCCGTTGCCAATCCCGGATCAGATTTGGGAGGATATCTCGATGGATTTCATGGAAGGATTGCCCACCTCAGATGGGTTCAACGCCATTTTAGTGGTTGTGGACAAATTGACAAAGTACAGTCATTTTATTCCCATCAAGCACCCGTTTACTGCTATTTTGATTGCTCATATTTTTATGAAAGAGGTTGTCAGGTTACACGGAATTCCTCGAAGTATCATCTCGGATCGAGATAAGGTGTTCACCAACTTGTTTTGGGAAGAATTGTTCCTCTGTGTGGGTACTTCATTATGGCGCAGCACAGCATATCATTACAAATAATAAAAAATAGAAAAGCAATTAATAAATATTTACAATAATTATTTACTAAAACAACATAAAACCAACAAAAAGAAAGAACCCACCTTAAGATCAAGCAGGAAGCTCTCTTGCACGAGCATTGCAAGCTGAGATCCATCCTCCATGTTAAGATAGATAGAAACACTGTCAACATTCATGTTTAAGTAAAATACGACACGACTTTTGCCATATCCTAGCAATCCTTTAACACGCCCCTTTTCTTCAACCTTTTCTTCAACCTTTTCCTTAACCATAACAGGCTTATCCTCTGAAGAGTCGGGCAAGTCTGAGCTAACTTCCACATAATTCGAGTAGCTTATATCTAAACCGAAACCAATTAATGCAACAAGGGTAGGTCTGTTGCAATAGAATTCCATTCTTGACATGCGAATACTCATCTGAAATGTTTCATATAAGTACATTAACATTTTGACTAAACGTGTGATCAAAATAATCGATTATCGCCAATATCACATTAGTACCTGTGTGTCTATACCATCATAATCAGGTGAATCAGAGCCCCTCGTCAAGAAGGTCATAACCACAAAGTCTGAACTTTCACTGTCCTCTGCCTCATAAAATATGTCACTGGATATGCCTTTCCCTTTTCCTAAATCATTTTCATTAAACATGGTTTCAGTAGACTCGCGTCCAGCGGATTCGCCAACATCAGATAGAGATAAAAAATCAGGCAATGCATCCTTAAAACAATCATCTTCCTCGAATATTGAAGTTGGTGTTCCTATCCCATTAGCATCAACTGTTCCAGGAGAAGAAGATGACTTTTGATTCGACAGCACAGAACGAGCTAAATACCGTGAACTTGTTGACAAATGGCCTTGAAGTTCATCCTTAATATGCAAGGAATGTAGCTTCATTTTGAGTGATAGATCATCATCAGCACGAATTATATGAACCTGTACACGAGGAAGTAAGTCAAAAATGTCGTACAAGTAACCACCTGAGAAGTTCAAGTTATTATCGTAAAACGGAAACAATAATAATTACGTGTCCAGCATATCTTCTAAAAGACTTGTACATCGAAAAGAACCATATAGACAATAAAAATAAATAAGTCAAACTTTTCTTTCTGCCTCTGCTACATTCTTCATTTGTGTTCGAGCAAATGGGTAGGGGCACAAAAAGTAACACCCACCACAAGTAAAAAAAATTATTTGAAACACGAGAATGAAACAGAAATTTCCAACCAATTCTCAAAGATATTATCACGTCATTTTTCTTATTTTTTTTTAGCTGATATAGGAAAAGAGAACGCCCAATGATAAAAACTCCCAAAGGAGCAAAAAAAAAAAAGAAAAAGAAAGAAAAAAGAGCCAATCTGAAAAGATACAAAAGGAAAAAAAACAAATATGAATATAGCATCTGAAAACTGGACAAAATAGCACTCCAATAGCCTAAAAGCTGACCTTAAAATTTTAGGATAGAGAATGCACGGAATAATGTTATTTAGCCAGTTCGAAACAAAGGCCAAATGCCCCAATTTGATTTTCTCTAATTCACATTTTGAATAATTGTCAACGGTTATGAAGTCTATCAAGAGCACCTTCCTCATATATGTCTAACGGAAATAGAATTTGCGAGCTTCCCAACCAGCAAATAAACATCAGCACAGGGCATTTTGGTAGGATTTGTGTGTAATAAATATCAAGGAATAAAAATTCACATTAAGTATCTAAGAAAATTGTCCTCACAAGTCATCTAACTAAAGACTGGAGAGAACCAAAAAATAGCATAAATGATGTAATATAAAAGATAACTCTCCCTTATTCAAGGTGAACCCCTACAACAATAATAAAAATAACCCCAATAACTAGATGATAAACCAACGCTAAGAAAGTTAAAAAGGTTTTACTTGGAAGAGTGATCAATTCAAAGATCAAAAAGAAAGGAGAACTTGTTCCTATCTTCGAGATTTTGAACTCTCCAAACCTAATTGATCAAGCGAGATTGAAATTTCTAAAAATATGCGATCTAACACAAGAATACAAATAAAATACAAATAAATCATAAATCTTGCGAGAGATTAAACTCAATATGAGATATGATTCGTCAAAATATTGTGTTTTCTTTTTTAACAAGATACGAACTTCTCATTGATTAATGAAAAGGAACAAAATTGTTCAACGGATACAATCTCCCAAAGGAAGAGAAAAAGAAACAAAACAAAAGAAGTAGAAAGAATAATGACAAAAATCATAAGTGCTACTTTTAGAACTAGCCTTCTCCTTGCAAAGAACCAACTACGTTAAAAATCAGGGAACTTGGCATAAAATATTCATCTTCAGCCATACAAGCCTTTAAGAATCAAGGAGACCACACTAGAACTTTCAAAACCGTTAACGAAAGCAGCATCAACAACTAAATGCTCTTCTACGACCTTGACTGCATATCCAAGGGACTCGAAAGATTCCTCCCCCTCCAAGCCAACAAAAACCAAACCATGGCTGCACCAATGGCCTTGGCAAAATATGGCGCGTGACCTTTTTTTCGACTTGTATAATTGACAATAACATCCAACTCCACAAAAAACGTGAATGCCAAGACAACGAAACCTTTTGTGGAGGAAGCAGCTTTGGAGCATGAAAACAAGGCGAGCAGACCTTGCAAGCTAAGTAAACAACCCTTTATCCGCTTGACTTTACTGCTTGCACTGCATCAACAACCAAAAATCGATGATGAAGACCCAAATGCCATTAACGATGCTCCTCAAGGTCTTGAAAACACTTCACAAACCGGCCATATAGAGACTCAGAAGAAAAACTCCTTGCTTTCCAAGAAAGCAAAAATAACTCTGTTGTAATAGATGAACGTGCTGTCAAAACAAAATCTCTTAGACAAAGACAATAAAGCTGCCGAGAAAGAGGGACCCTTCCAAACCCCAAATAGACTCTTAAGACCATAATAATCAAGATCCACCAAGCAGAAAATAGGAACCAAACAACCTTGCTGCTTATAATGATATAATCTCAAAAACTTTAATGAAGATATTTCAACTTCTCAAACACCTGGGAAATCAAAGATCCATGTTAATTGGTACGAGAGTGATCCTCATTTCCTCAAAATAAGGAGGAATGGAATAATGTTTTGGGGATCCTGACTTCTTATCTTCCTTTTGCTCATTAAAAAGATCAAAAATCTATTTTAATTTTATTTTTCTGAACAAGATACAAACTTCTCATTAAAAAAATCTATTTTCATATTATTGGAAGTATTCCTCAACAGATTCCTCACAAAGATCTTCAAAAGGAGGTTCTAAGGACTTCGGGGATGAATCCAAACAACTGATACTGACTGCTACATCGTCTTCATCATCTTCATTATCCGAGAATTTGCAAGAAGAATCTTACAGACCAATCCTTCATTAGTGGAGTTGATTGAGCCAAAAGAAAGAGACTTTAGCCCTTCCAATTTGTCTTTCTTTCCTCATTCTTCATTAAAGGCACTGAGCAGGTTTACTTTCACCAAACCCACCAACTTTATTGCCGAGACCCTTTGGATGAAACAACTTTTCTTCTGGAGTAAAAAAAGGGAGGGAATTAATAAAGTTCCTTCGAGGTAGACCACTTGGAGAGAATAATTTCTATGGAGTGGATTTAGGAGCAACCTTTGGACTTCCTTCCAGATTATGATTAGGAATTGACTCTCCAGGCTAAAACTTCAATAGGAGAATCCAAGGCTTCATGCAGAGAATGAACATCTAATGCTGCCTCAGTATTAAAGCAGGTTTAATTCTCCTGGTTCATGCATGGAGGAAATAATTAAAGCTCTCTCTCTTCCAAGTAGGGTGCCTTATAACTGTTAACTACATCAGCAGCCTTTTCATCTTCCATAACCTCTAGGATTCTTTGAACGTCAACTTTGTTCAAGAAACGGTTTATAACCAGATTGCTGGAGTACCAAGGTTTCGGAGCTAGCTTGAAACATGAAGAACTGGAATCATCCACTAAACAAACGAGTCTATCACCTAATTTTGGATCTTTAATTTCAATTTAAGCGGAAGAAATCCACAACGATTTGCCTTCACTTGAATGAGAGCATCAAAACAATCTAGTAAGTTTAAAGTACGAGAAGAACAACTTACGAATCCTCCCAAATAGCTTCCCAAAACCTCAAAGTACTGCCTATTCCAATAATTTAGAGGTAAATCACAGATTCTAACCCAACCTTTATAGCTTTCAGTTACCTCTTTCTCACCGTGTTTGTCAAAATTCCATCCCTCAATCTTAATGATGTAGCCGTATATGGCCTAGGGTAGCTTGTTAAGACTTAAGCCTAGCTTATATCTGTAGTTCTTTTAAAAAGGACCTTTTACTGTCAGTAACCTCAAAGTTATTAGTAGCCTCTTGGTTTGGATCTTCCTATAAATAGGGGATCTCCACATTGTTTTTTTTTAACAAGAAACGAACTTTTCATTGATAAATGAAAAGGAACAAAAATTGTTCAAAGATACGGGGTGAAATGAAGGGGATGAAGAAGGAAAAAAAATAAAAATAAAAAAAAAGATACAAACAAACCAAACTTAATAAATGAAGCTTAAACATTACACAAAAAAGCCAGCAGCATTGATTCTGATTTAGAAGATTGAAGTGTCTTCGAGGATTTTTCTCCTTTAATTCGCTGTTCCTCTTTTTCAGAAGCTCCTCACGATTTTTTTGCCATTATTGAAGATCTTTCTATTCTATTCAACTCCTCAGATATTTGATTATTCGTTTGGCGGTTCTTTTGGAATCTCTTTGGCTGACAGTCATTTGTGGAAGTCTAGAAGAATGCTTAGCATCTACCCGACCAGATGTTTGCTATTTCTTTGGACTTAGGTTTTTTCGTCTTGCTTTTGCAGATTGGAGGCTCTAGTTTTGGTTTTAGTTATACTCTCTTGTATCTTCTATAGCTTTTTCTCTATTCGGCATTTTTCTTTTACTTTTTCGCTCCTTTTGGGAGTTTGTATCCTTGAACATTGTTCTTCCTTTTCATATATCAATGAAAAGTTTGTTTCTTGTTAAGAAAAAAAACAATAAGATCAGATCCTCGAGACGTTAAAAGACATTATATCCTAAAGTACACTAGTAGCATTTTAGATAACACAAAAGCAAACTACTCAATAAGTAAATAAAAGAAAAGAAAAACAAATCATGATAGAATTCATAATCAGGCAGAAACTATATGTTAAAAGAAGTTAAACCTTTCCTCCAGAAGCAAGAAGCTCAAGAATCAGAATCTCGTCATGTTTATTATCGACTTCATCTCCAGTCTGCAAAATGATAGGCACAAACATTAGATTGCTCAACCAACTGGAAGAAAGAATAATTTTAAAATCTCATCTAGTCTCCCAAAAAAAAATCTTAAAAACAACTATCGATCTCTAATGGCACCTAAAAGATATATAGTATTGCAAACACATAACACCTCCAACAGTTACTATTTAACAGGAGAAAGTATAAAGCTCATCTGTACCTTCCCATATATCAAGAACTTAGCTTCCACCAATGCCCCATTTATAACAAGGTTAGCTGTTTTCATATTAGGTGTATGATGCTCCATTGGCTCAGATTCATCTTCACCTGTTTCACCAGGTATATCCATCCTATCTTCACCTGTTTCACCAGGTATATCCATCGATAGAGGAGCCTGTACATAACAATAATAAATAGCTACTAAGTAACGGGAAATACTGTAAATGGATAAAAATCACAACATATTAGAGTTAGGAAGTAATAATAATACAGAAGCTTGATATGTTGCTTGTAAAAGCCTTTTTGTCCAAGTGCACTTCTCCTCATCATTCTGAAACTCAATCACCAAGGTACTTGAAGATTCCAAAGCCTGAAGAAGTATATATCATTAGCAATTACAAAAGGAGAAAAAAAAACAAAATATACCCTCAAGGAAAGGTGAGATTTGAGCTAGGATATTTGCTATTTGATTCAACTTAGTACACACAAAGTAAATTTATTATAAAAAAAATTAAAAAACGAAACTCACACAATAACCTCACACAATAACCAGTGAATAAAATATCAAGCGACATGTCGACGTTTCGGTACACATGTCGCAGGGAGATAGAAAATTTCTTCCCCATTTCGATGGTTATGTCGTCAAAATTTCCCAAATGTTGTCATAATTTTTGACATATCATTCACTTCCAACAACATTTCATATGGATCAAAAAAAAAAATTTAACTGTCCAGGATGCCCATTTTGTATGGACGATAGAAGCCCAAATCAACAAGCCCATGGAAGTGAAATGTGGGAGATGGGAAGGGTATTTATAAGAGGGGTAGACTCTCCCAACTAACAAACAAGGGATGTGGGACACTTTTTTCTCATCTCCTTTTCAATCTCTCTTTTCACATTCCTATCTTCTCTCGACTCTCTCCTCTCGTCCCCATCACGCCACCTATTGTTAGTTTTGTTTCTATTTTCTTCTTCTTTAAGGTTCCTTCTAACATCACACGAGTTTTAGAGGTAAGGAAAATGCTCTCTTCTCCCTCTCTCTTCCATAGTAGTTCGATTCAGTGCATGTTAGAAGACTTTAGTTTCACGAAGTTTTTGCATCATGGTTTCAAGGAGCTGTAGAGTTGCAAACAAGTCTTTTTTCATTCATTCTTTGACAAATGGATTTTTCAAGTTGGAAGAGATTTTCAATAACCGGCATTTTCACTTTTCTCTCCACAAGCAGTTAATTTGGTTCAAAGAGGTTATCATAGATTTGATGCAACATCCATTGAGAGTTAATTTTTTCAGACAAGCAAATGGTAAGTTCGGTATTTGTAGAATCCTGAAAAGCTTTAACAAGCAAGGTTGCTATTTCGAATGTATTTCGATTCCTAAATCGGACATGAGAGGCAGGATTGTGGTTATGGGACAAAAGAAAAGAGGTTGGTTAGTCTTTTGGGAAATGATAAAGGATGACATCTCTCATCCACTAAAGAAGGATGATGTCTTGCAAAAGTCTGAAGAAGTTCGTCCTGTGTTCTGTGTTCGACCAACAAAAGCCATGAAGAAGTTCAATAATTTGATCAAGGATTTAGACATGGTGGAAGTTCCATTAGCAAATGGCAAATTCACTTGGTCTAAGCCAGGTCTTGAATCTTCTCACTCTTTGCTCGATAGATTCTTGGTATCAAATGGATGGGAGGATGTCTTTTCAAATTCCAAAGTATCGCGAGGTGAAAAACCCACTTCAGATCATTTTCCGATTATCCTAGAGGCCGGGAATGGGTCCTAGCCCGTTTAGATTCTTCAATTCATGGCTTAACAATAAGGATTGCATCAGCCTAATTGAAACCAAGCTTGCCAATGATCAATCCTATGGATGGGCAAGATATTCTTTAAACTCTAAGCTACGAAATCTTAAACCCTATTTAAGAGCTTGGCACATCCAGAATGACAAGCACAAGAAAGAGTCTGAAGCACGGATACTACATCAAATCTCTTTACTGGATGCTAAGGAATAAGATAGCGGGCTATCAATTGAGGAAAACGAAAATAGATGTGTTCTTCAGAAGGAGTTACTCAATTTATACATGGAGAATGAAAGAAACATGTTCCAAAAAAGCAGGATTCACTAGCTAAAAGAAGGGGACGAAAATTCCAGCTTTTTTCACAAATATCTTGCTGCTCGCAGACGGAAGGCTGTCATCTCGGAATTTATTAATGAGCAAGGCATCCCACTTATTAATCAGAAGGACATTGAATGAGAGATATTTAGCTTTATCGAAAAGTTATTTACTGCCAGCTCTGGTCTTTGGTTCTCTCCAAGAGAGATTAATTGGCATCCAATTTCTCCATCAGACGGACTGTGGTTGGAAAGAGGCTTGGAAGAAGCGGAAATATGGTTCACATTGAATGATCTTGGCAAAATCAAAGAACCGGGCCCTGTGGATTTACCACATAATTTCTTATCAGATTCTGGCAATCTTTGAAAACTGATTTGTTTAAGGAGTTTCATAAGAACAGTCATATCAATGCATGTCTAAAGGAGAATTTCATTTGCCTTTTGCCCAAAAAGGCAGCAGCATCAAAGATACGTGATTTCAAACCAATAAGCCTCTCATCTTCCATTTATAAAGTACTAGCCAAAGTCCTAGCCCCAACAATTTCAATCACTCAAAGCGCCCTTTTTTTTTTTTGAACAAGATACGAACTTTTCATTGATAAATGAAAATGAACAAAATTGTTCAAAGATACAAACTCCCATAGGAGTGAAAGTACAGGAAATAAATAAAAGTAAGCATTAGAAGAAATAAAAACCATAAACTTAAAGAAACCTCCTTAAAGGGGAATTATAAAAGCCTCCCAATTCATACAAAGCGTACTAGGAGAATAAGAAGAGAAGAGATTGGAACGAACAGACCATTGGGAGGCTTTGAATTTGGCGATTGAGAAACACTCCATAGGAGATCGATTCTTGCCTTCAAATATTCGTTGATTTCTCTCAAACCATTTTATTCCAAAAGCCCAAAGCATATTAGTTTTAGGGCTTGCTTGCAGCCCACTGAAAAGCTGAAAGATGATTTGAGGCACCTTCAGATCCCACACTCATGAAACTCCAAACATAGATAGGAATTTTTTCCAACAGACCACTGCATAGCTACATGAGAAGAAGACATGCCTTGGGTTTCCCCACTTGCTTTGCACAGTAAACATGATGGCTGCATCAAAGAATTGGGCATTTTCTTTTGTAATATCTCTGAAGTGTTAACTTTGCCCATTAGAAGAATCCAAACCATGAAATTAACTCTCTTTGGACAAAAAGAGTTCCATAGAATAGGTAGTACTTCCTTAGGAAAATTAGAAACCGAATGCTGGAATTTTCTTTGAGGCTCTTGTTCACATGCCCATTCGTAAAAAATTCTGAGAAAAGTCTAGCAAAGTCATTCTTCCAAAACTTCCAAAACTTCATAAAGAATTCTGGAATAAAACCGTCTGGCCCTGGAGCTTTGTTCTTACCAAGTCCCTTAACTGCCTCCCATATTCCTGCTTCCTCAAATTCTCTCTCTAGCCAAATTCTGTTTTGCCAAGAAATTGGTCTCCACTGTAGCTCAAATGGAAGCAGCCTCATCTTCCTTACTTTCTGATATAGAGAAGAGAAAAAAGAGAATATTTCAATCTCAATATCATTTAGATTAACAAGAGATTCTCCTTGAGAATTCTGTAGTTCAGATATGGATGCTTTCCTCCTCTTTGCTGCCAAAAACCGATGGAAAAATTTACTGTTTTCATCACCCTCTTTGAGCCATCTTATTTTACTTTTCTGGATGAGAGTCATTTCCTCACAAATATATAAGTCAAGAAGCTTCTGTTTCAGCAAAGCGCCTTTATTGAAGGGTTTAAAGAAGCTTCTGTTTCACTCAAAGCGCCTTTATTGAAGGCAGGAATATATTGGATCCAATTTTAATGGCCATGAAGCAGTAGAAGATTATAGGCTCGAAGAAAAAGCGGGTGGCTGCTCAAGTTGGATATCAAGAAAGCCTTTGATAAGGTCGATTGGACATTTCTAGAGGATGTTCTCCTTCAAAAGCAGTTCGGTAAAAAATGGCGCAAGTGGATTAATGACTCCGTAAAAGGAACTAAATATTCTATTTTTATAAATGGGAGGCCTAAAGGTCAATTGTGGCTTCTAGGGGGTTGAGTCAAGGTGATCCACTGTCACCTTTTCTTTATCTTCTAGTAGCGGATGTATTCAGTAGCATGTTGGAGAGCATCCATGCGGAAGGATCCATTGAAGGTTTCTTAATTGGGAGGAAGAATGTCCACATTTCCCATCTTCAATCATTTTTTGTAAGGACGATGATGGTATGTTGAGGAATCTTACTGAGGCTATCAAGGCCTGTGAAGGGCTGTCGGGATTTTCTGTTAATTAGGAGAAATCAACCATCAGTGGAGTTAACATTCTATATTGGAAAATACAGCATGTTGCATCTTCTATAAATTGTCAGATTGCCACTCTCCCAACCATGTATCTTGGACTACCTTTTGGAGGAAATCCGAGATTTCTGCTTTTTGGAGTCCTGTCATAGAGAAAATTGAGAAAAAGCTAACGCGGTTTAATTTATCCAGAGGAGGCCGGTTGACTCTATGCAAATTGATTATCTCCAGTATTCCTCTTTACTGCCTTTCTTTGTTTCAAATGCCTTTAGGGGTTTGCAAACAAATTGAAAAAAGAATGAGAACTTTACTGTGGAACAGTGGCCCTACTGGGGCTTTAAATCACCTTGTCCAATGGAATATATCGTCTAAACTTTTGGAAGATGGTGGACTGGGAGTAGGAGGCCTTTCAAAGAAGAACAAAGCCCTATTAGCCAAATGGGGTTGGCGCTTTGGTTGTGAAATTAACTTCTTTTGGCGTCAGGTTGTGGCAAGTTTGTCTGGCAAGATTGAATTTGGATGGTCCTCAAGGGAAAGGATTAACTGCTGCCTAAGGAGTCCATGGATTAATATTTCTCGGCATTGAAAACAGATCAGTCAGTTTTCGGCTTTCAAACTGGGCTCGGGATCCCGTATCCTATTCTCGAATCATATTTGGATAGAGGATAGGCAATATCCAAAAAAAATCTGCTTGTCTATGTCCCCTTCAAGTTCAGTAGCGGATTATTGGGATGCACATACATTATCATGGAGAATTCATACTTGTAGGTCGCTGAAAGATGATGAGCTTAAGGAATATGTTTCATTGCTGTCACTTTTGAATTCTTATTCTCCTATTAGGAGACCAGATAGTACAGTATGGTCCTTGGATTCATCTGGTTCCTTCATAGTGGATTCTATTCGTAAATCTCCTTCTGATGTATCTATGCCACCAGATTTATTTAAGGCTATTTGGAAGACTAAGAGTTCTAAGAAGGTTAGCTTTTTCACTTGGATTCTGGAAGGTAAGCACAGCTGATGTCCTCCAAAAGAAGCTTCCCGGATCTAATCTTTCGCCATCAATCTGTTCCCTTTGTCAATCCAATGGGGAAAGCTTGGTCCACATCTTTTTCCTCTGTCCTTTTGCTCGACAGTGCTGGGACCTTACTTTTAACGAGTTTAATTTGGCTTGGGTTTTTGGCAACGTGACTGCAGACAATGTCCATCAGCTTCTTCTCGGGCTTACTTTAAATCCTAAAGCAAATCTCCTTTGGTTTAATGCCATAAAGGCAGTACTCTATGAACTGAGAGAAACCTCATAATTTTTAAAAAAGAGACAATCTCCAGCCGTGCACTTCAATCTAGCTAAGTTCAAAGCTTCTCAATGGTGTTCCTTGTCGTCTTTATTTAGAAATTATTCTCCTAGTTTGATTTGTTCTAATTGGGGGCTTTATTGTATTTTGTTAAGCTTTGTGTTTTCCTTCTACTTTTTCACTCCTTCGAGAGTTCGTATGTTTGAACATTATTTCAATGAGAAATTCGTAATTATTAAAAAATAAAACAATTATGTTGTTTGGCATTCTCAGATTTGTGCTCTAATAAGAGGCTTATGGTTGTTCTTTTCTCCTATTCAAGTTATTGGTGTAGCATTTGCAAATTGAAGGGAGTGGTTTTGGTTGTTTCAGCTCGTCGTTTTGTCAGGTTATTAGGCATTTTGTTCTTTAATGTTTTATTCTCTTAATTTTTGGAGTTTTTTCTTTATTTGGTTGTTTGGTCCTTTCTTGCTCTCTTTTTGAGTTTGTAACGTTGAACATTTTTCTTCTTTTTCATCCACCAATAAAAAGTTTATTTCTTGTTTAAAAAACTAAATATATAAACATTAGGTAGATTTTACATTTACGAGGATTGAAAAGGATGAATTATAGTAGAATTAAGCTAAAATTAAAATCTCATTTATTATTTCATACAAATTTCTATAAGTTTTCGTGATTTCCACAATTTTTCACAAAATTTTCATCGACATTTATATGTCCTTCTAAAATTGAAACTTCAACATTTTGACATAACTCGAAAAATGTTGAAATATAAAATATTTTGATAGAACTTCAACTTTCTGCCTTATCTCCTTCTCAGTTGAATGAGTATTTAGCCTTCCTCGAATCTGAACTCGTTAAGCTCCACGAAGAATGGGTTTTGACGTTAGAAAAATTTTCTAAAAGAAGGATGAAGGTTCAACCTGCTCGGGCTAACGAGCTAGCTGAAATTCGAGTCAAATTCTCTCGGGAGATCGAAGAACTATATCCAAAAGACAAAGATGGCGAACCCGAAGCTAAAGACCCCTAAAGTTTCTCTTTTGTGTCATCACATCTTGGTTGATCTTTTTGTTTGTAGTTAGATTGATCCTATTGTTGGTTTTTGATATCATTCTTATTTTTATTGTATTGCTCCTTGTCAAGACTACATTCTGCTTTCATCTTTTCTTCTTTATCTCACTCCTATTGGAGTTTGTATCCTTGAACTATTTTCTCCTTTTCATATATCAATGAAAAGTTGTTTCTTGTTAAAAAAAAAAAAAATATATATATATATATATGAACTACAATATAACCAAGTATTAAACCAAGTATTAAAGGTAATTGGACCCTCCCCTCTTGAGTGAAACTCAAACCTGAGCCACTAACCAATTGTCTACCTTCATCTTTTCATCCTCCCTGAACTAAATCTCCTAACACAATTACCCATATGCCCTTGGTATCCTAATAATATCTCTAACCTATCCTAATAGCAATTGTATCACATTTCCATCGACATCAACATTTTAAATCTTGCTTAAATATGGTTAATTAGAACTTAAATAATAACCTAAATAAGCCACAATTAAACTCTTACTTACAAATTCAAAGAATTTTCACCAATTTTCAAGTATCTGTGTGATTATTTCTTAAAATACTATTGACATTGACATTTCAATATAAATATTATTTACATTTTTAGATGATATGATTAAAAATTATCAATTATAGTCTATTAAGCTACAATTAAACTCTCATTTACTCATTTAAATAGTTTTCTATCAATTTCCATGATTTCCAAGTTTCTTCCCGAAATTTCAGGTAACATCAACATTTGCATCATAAAATCAAGACCTAGACATTTCCATCAACATCGACATTTCAAACCTTGACAATTACACATCAAACCAATTAAACATACCTTTTGAATGTCCATGCCTCTAGAACTCAGCGCAATACAAAATAACGAACCACCCACATTCGTTGACGGAACTTCATGGACTTGCTTACCAGCTACACTGTAATATCCAAAATTTAATACAAAATAATTTGTAAATAAAACTCAAACAAGTTAAATAGAACCTAGTCAACATTAAGAAATGAGAATTAAAGAGCCGAGAAAACAAATAAAAGAGAGGGTCTCAAAGAAAAACCTCAAATAGCGTTGATAAGTCTGAGACTTTCCTGACTCCAAAACGTATACATACAAGCCTGATAACACAAGATAACAAGGCTTCCACTGAGCAACAGAATTGCCTATACCCTGAAAGAAATATTAATAAACAAATTATAGATGGCTAAGATATAGAAAGGAGCAAGATAATCCATTTCTTTTTCTCAATTAAAGCCATACCTTCCACACTAGGATTCTTGCATCAGCAGTGAGATCCACAGGACCCCATGGAGCAACTACAGGTTGAAAATTACCACCCGCATCCGAATGTTGTCCATAAGTCTCCATTTTACCATAGATAGTATTTAATAATTCCATGAGTTTGCAATATCTTGACGGTGAGAAGTGAATGCCAAGGTTAGGAACTTGAATAGAGATTCGTGTGGATGGGTAACTAGGGTGAGGTACCTTTATCTTGAACCAAAAATGAAAAAGAAAAGAAATAAGGTTGCAGATAAAAACCTACAAATTCTTTTAACCAAGAAGAAAGACAATGTGAAGTGTCAAAATCATTCTAGAAACTTGGAGAATAAGCAAGCAGAAACAGTTACCTGATCCACTATTACTGCCATTCCACACTGATCAACGAGAGGATAAACGTTGTGGGCTTCCTCCTTTTGTAAAGAAGAAACAATAGGTTGATTACTGCTACTATGATCTGGGCATTTCTGACATTCAGAACCACAATCCCTGAACAATGCAGCAATATCTCTTCCAGATATAAAAAATCTAGAATACAAGCTATGTCTTCGTTCGTCAGACTGTGAATCCTGTGATGAAATATCATAAACAAAAGCAACAAACTTGAAAATAACAACAAAGCAATATGCCACAGCAAACAAATATACCATGGTTCGCAGCATAAAATGACCAAAATCCAAAAGAAAATGACCGTCACATTTGGAAGAACCACAAGTTCTGATAGGAACTCTAACTTTTGGGGCATCAAGATCGATGTCAAAAGCAAATCTGGATCAAAATATTGGAACGTATATTAAAAGAGATTGCATATTCAGAGGCAAAAGTTCAAAAATAATTCACCAACAACAATTGTGCACGATCAGCAATTAGCAAGTACTAACCTAATATTACAAGAAACAATCTTTATTTTATTCTGTTAAGAATATGAGGATGGATAGAACAAAAATAATGAAAAGTCAATTAATCATAACCCCAAAAAAAAATCCAATTAAAAATGAGTTACCTGCTTTGTTCCTCTAGTGCCATTTGGAATTGCTCTTGTGCTATACGAGTCACTTTCTCAAATTTTACCTGCACTTGGAATCAACTACTATAAGATTAGTTCGAAAAATGTAGAAAGTTATTTGACATTATCACCTGCAAAGCTGCTGCAGTTTCCATCGCAACAGTTGGACTAACTTCATTACTCCTCCTCAAGAACTCTAAAAAACGGTCACAGCTGTCCATCAAAATCTGCAAATAAAAAATAAATAAATAAAAGAATAATAATAATAAAACATTTATAATAAAAATCTTGAGCACATGGACATCATGGAAATCTACCATTTGTTCTTTTACATTTTTCCAAGCCCATTACCTTCCCGCTGGCATATATCATCCAGTTTGAGGAGAGTATAGAAAATCAAGCGGTAAATTTAGGAATGTTATGTACTTCCTTGTATACTTATATAGCTGTAATTTCTCTTTCTTTTTCAAGGCTAATTGCTAGAAAATTAATAGTCGTGATAGCAAATCGCTAGAAAATTCAAGCAATTAATATCATCAAATTAACAAATAAAAAATGAAGGAAAGAGAAATGTGCAACTTGAATCCAAAGATAAATAAAATTATAAGCAGATAAAAATTATATCCATAAGAAATTTAACTTTGACTAAACCTTGAAAGACGAAATGATAAAACTGGATCAAGATACCAAAAATTTATTAATTACCGTCACATGGCATGGTGAAATTGTCGCAGACAGTCTCCAGTCAATATTTTCCCCAACTGGCATGAGTATAAAGCTAGCAGCCAATGCATTTTCCTTTTGCTCGCTACAGACACTCTGAAACAATTTTGACCCCAAACAAGCATATTTGATATAGTAATAAAAAGGACAATGATAGAAAATAACATTATTTCTTATGGGACCTTTTTTACAAGAAAACATAACTTTTCACTGAAATTGTGAAAGAAATCCACAGAGAGGCCTCCATTTAGGAGCATATAAAAACCTCAAATCCCAAAAGTAAACAAGGGGAGAACAATCAAACCCCATACTCTCTGCCCAACAATAATGAAAACTAATTATTGATTTTTATTTTATAAATTTAAATAAGCTAATTGTTTGTTTTATGTTTTTCCAGTGAATAGTTATGGTAAATATTTATTAAATACTTTTATATTTATATAATCTGTAATTAGTAGATTATTGCCCTAGTTTGTTTCCTTATTTAGTACTGTGTCTCACCTCTACTCGATGTGTTTACGATTTCACTTTTGAATAAGAGAAATAATTTTATTTCCTCTAAAATTGACTTTAATAGATATAGAAGGGCCAATTTTAGGATTAATGTAAAGCCCGGATCCTTTTTGGTCATATATTTTTAAAAACAAGTGTTTTAAGTTCCAATAATTTTGAAAAAAAAAACAAAAATTGTTAGTGAAATTTTAGACATTTTAAAAATAGAAATAAATTTTAAGATACAAACAAACCTCAGCAAGTGAACCTTCTGGAGCATATAAACCATAAAATTTCAGTAACACATCACAGTAGGTGCTGCGCTGTTTTAACTTGGTTGACACAGAAAGTTGCTCAAATCTTCCGCAAACAATCTCAGTCTGATTAATGTTAATGATTCTTGCAGCAGCCTGATTAATCGATACTGTAAACAGAAACTGTATCATATTCTGCGTGTCCTTTCCAGAATGTGATGGTGAGTCCTCATCTGGTTGGTAACTTAACAACTTATTAATTGCCTGCCATTCCTCTTTAGTCAATTGTTCTTCACCTAAGTGCGATCCCTCAGAAGCATCCCCATCAGAACTATCTTCAGAGTTCGAACGCCTAATATGACATGGAAATCACAATAAATTTCTAAGAATAAAAGAAGAATTCCAAATTACAGCATTAGCCAATTTTATTTGAGACAAATAAAGGGAATAAGATTTTCACAAACCATCTAAATGAAAACCAGCTACTCTTTTTCAGTCTTTTTTGTTCAGCTGCTTCTTTTGATTTCACAGACTCAACCTTCGCATGAGCAAGTAACCTAAACAAGCAATAAGTTGCATCAGGATAAAATTAAGCTTCGGCGCAACTATTTTTTTTTTTAAGCAAGGATATATAAAAAATAATAAAATTGTTCAAAAATACAAACTCCCAAAGGAGTTAAAAGAGTAAAACATAACAAAAACAAAAGTAAAAACGAGCAAGAAATTAATCTAATAGGAAGCTATAAATGTCAATGCCTCCCAATTGGAACAAATCATACTAGAGGATAATTTGCATATAAATCATATAAATCAGATATAGACTATTGAGAAGCTTCGAACTTAGTAAGGTTGAAACTTTCAAGCAGAGATCCACTTTTTCCTTCAAAAACCATTTGAGTTCTTTCAAATCATAGCTCGAATAGAAGATCTTTAATACTGTTAAGGATGAATAAACTGGGTTGAGTGGTGGATTGTTCATCCTTAACATGGTATCAGAGCGGGAGGTGCTGTGTTCGAACCCCTGCGTTGTTGTTTCCTCCCCATTTATTATGATTTCTACTTGTTGGGCATTTGTGCAATTATCCAAGCCCACAAGTAAAGGGGAGTGTTAGATATCCATAAATGAATTAAATTTACCCAACCCATCAGCTTAAGCTTTTGGGTTAAGCGGTGGTTTGTTCATCCTTAACAAATACCATTAACCAAAGAAGACTTGAATTGGAAGGCAAAACCGGAACAAACAGCAGTAGATAAGTATTCTCCAGAACTTCAAAGTCAAAGGCCACAAAATGTTGAACGTCTAAAATAAAAGCCCCTAACAAACCACTTCATATGGGCCATGGAAGAAGGATGCACCTGGTTTTCGCAATAATCAGCCCAAAGGACACAAATAGACGGATGATGGCCAAAAAGGAAGCTTTTTTTCAAAACCTTCCACTGCATTAACCTTGCCATTGAGGAGAATCCAAGTAAGAACATTACACTTCTTTGATTATTTTCAGCCACAGCTTATCTTATTTGTTATTTTCTTATTTTAAGAATCAAGTTATAAATAAGTTTACATGGCCAAGTTCCCACCCAGTTGCATATAGAGGCAAGTATTGACCTGGACTCCCGGGACGGACAAGCTAATGCAAGAATGATCCAGAAAGGAATCATAAACAAATGCAATTTGTTCCTCAAGAAGGATAAGCCTTCCACAGATATTTTTTTTTTTTTTTTAACAAAAAAATGAACTTTTCATTGGTGAATGAAAAGAAACATAAAATATTGAAAGATACATACTCCAAAGGAGTTAGAAAGACATAAAAATCTTCCTCAGAGATTTTAGGCCTATTAGCTTGGTCTATGATCTTGTACTCTCTTTACAAGGTCAAAGCTAAAGTTCTTTCCGGAAGATTGAAGAAATTTCTCTACATGATTAGTGATGATGCTCTTCATCTATCAACGAAAAGTTCATATCTTGTTTTTCTCTACATGATTAGTGATGATGCTCTTCATCTATCAACGAAAAGTTCATATCTTGTTAAAAAAAAATGATGCTCAATCCGCTTTTGTGGAAGGTCGCCAAATTCTTGATGCGATAATAGTTGTCCCTGAAACTGTGAGTCTTTGGAAAACAGAGAAGAAGAAAGGCTATTTTAGCTTGATTTTGAAAAGGATTACAACAAAGGGCTTTATGGGCTGTCTTTCATCCACATCCTTCACCTTATGAGCAACAGCGAGCCTAGAGGTAAAATATTTTCTAAAAGGGGTCTCCCCTTCACCCCTCTGGGGTTTGTATTTTGAACATTTTTCCTAATCATATATCAATGAAAAGTTGTTTCTTGTTAAAAAAAAAAAAAAAAAAAAAAAAAGGGGTCTTTTTCCCCCTTCCTTTATACAATAATTAGTTATGCTTTAAGTTGGTTGATATTCACTTTTGTGAGGCGAAAAACATTCTAAGAGGTTTCTCTCTGGTGGTTAATGGAATCGATATTACCCATTCACAATATGTGGATGATGTCTACTTTTTTGTCCTCATTATACAGGTATGATGGAGAATTGGTATTTGTCCCCTACACTTGATGCATCAGACTTGTTCAACAAGGGGTTAATGTTTTAAGGTGGGGAAGACTAATGTAGTAGTTAGTTAGATCATCGTTGAATTTGTTAGCTCACGCCGAAGCAATTTACTTTTTATCCTTGTATAAAGGTAAAGGGACCAGAGTCCCCAAAATTTCAGGAAGCTTTGAAATTAGAGCTATCAAGTCTGATTCCATATTTGGTTTCTATGTCAAGAAATGAAGAACACTTTTGAACAAATTATTATAAAAACGTTCTATGTTAACAATAAGATCAACTAAAAGAAATAGTCATAAGCATCCAAACACACGAGTAACTATAGAAAATAATTGACGTACCTCCATAAAATAATCACTTTGGTATCGAGGTCCTTCTCAATTTCTCTAATCTCTGCATCACTAGTATTTGACAATCCTTGCAATGAACCAGCATATAACTGAATATAGCGTCTACGGAGTTGACAGAGTTGTCGTATTTGCTCCCAGGAAAACCGATAACTTATTCAGGAGTAATACAAAAGGAGATTATCAGTTTTAGACATTAAATTCTAAAGGAATATGAAGTTTGTACGGTGCATTCACGATCAATGAATTGGATCATTCAGTTTTATTGTTTATTTCATTTGTTGTTTTTTCTTTTTCTTTGGGGGCTGGGGGACTGAGTTGAGGTGTTTAAAGAATATAACTTCTTCGCAATAAGCAGAGAGATTTGACAATGAACCATATTATACATTACCATATTTTCTTCTGCTGCAGGCCTGCTTGAACAGCATAACGCCACCACAGATTAGGAGCGGCAAAAACAGGAACCATCGGCCTCAAATGGAAAACTTCAACATATGTCTTATATCTTGAAACAACTTCCAAAAGCTTTATCCAATCGTGGTATTGAGACTGCCAAAAAATAAATTAATGTTACAACCATTTCTTTGCAGAAAAGTCTATACATTGTTGTTAACATTATTGTTTGGGAGGCAAAGAAATAATAAATATAAAGTAAAAAAGGAACATAGGGCAAAGATAATAATATGCAAAAAAAAGGCAAGTCATTCTAGCCTCCCTACGAACTTTTGGCCTTAGCCAAAAATAATGATAAAAACAATAAAATAAAGAAAGCCAAAAACAATGATAAAAACAATAAAATAAAGAAATTAACACAGAGAAAAATAAATGGTAATAAATTGAGGTAAAAAGCCATTAACATGGAAGTTATTCAAACAAATCTAGGAATAAAAGATCCAATACCTCTGTCATTGTCAAAGACACATCACCCAGAACTAAGGATGCCATTTCAAATGGAATCTCTGGATCATTTCTTTCCTGATCTCCAAGGCGATGATATTTCAAAATTCCATTAATCGGTGAAACCAAGTAATTTCGATTCACAGCCCATTTAGACCCCAATCCATGTTCAGCAGTGGGCTCATTTATACCATCTTCAAATATCTGTTAACAAATGAAGTCAAAGAATTTTCCTCAAAATACAAATAACATATATAATGATATCGTTAAACTAGATAAAATTAAACGTCAGGCTTACTGCAGAAACTAACTTAAGACTCTGTTGCCAAATCACATGGTAGTCAAAACTAACGAACAAACCTCAATCCAATCCTTCGGACTAAGATCTTCCCATTTCTTGTCCAAACTCCATGGCAAGGTATTTGAATCATGATACATAGCAAGTCTATCAAGTTGCAACAACTGTAATAAAAAAAAGCTTATACTTCAGCAAAAACTATTACAGTTGCAGTGAAAAGCCAAATGAAATACTGCAGAAAAAGAAATGAGCAAAATGGCAAAAATCAAATTCTCAAAATAGAAAATCTCATTGCAATACAACAGACTGAATAGTTTCTATAATCAAGACTTAAAGTTGTAGGGAGCATGATCTAGTTTATTAAAATCTTACTTTTCTTTTTAGGGTCCATTCCATTGAACAGTCTTTTCCTTTTTTCCTTCTTTAACGAGAAAACTGACTCTCATTAGGAGGAAATTGAAACCCAAGGGCAATACCATTAATTTTTTTTTTTTAACAAAAAACAAACTTTTCATTGGTATATAAAAAAAATGTTCAAGGATACAAACTCAAGGGAGCAAAAAGAGACAAACCAAAAAGAAAACAAAAAACAAAAAATACAAGAAAGAAGCCAACAAAGAACAAAGAACAAAGCTCCTGAGAATTTCAAGTCAAAGACAGCCATAGAGGAGACAAAAACTTCAAAGACATAATTTGAAGCACAATAGGACTCCAAGACCCATTTGGGAGAAATCTTTCAGTCACCAAATCCACTTCTTGAAATGAGGGTGATAAAGATGGATCTTTCTTTTGAAGCAGTAAACATATCTGCTCACATCAGCCACAATGAGATAAAGGACGTTTGTTTGAAAACCAAAAAAAACCACTGATTTCCTCCTCAATAGTTGAGAGATTCCTTGTATTCCACGCCTTAAAGATACTGCCCACAACACTTTCCACCCGAAAGAATCCCAAAATCAAAAGGAGACTCGTCACATTACGGAGATCTTTGGGAAATCAACACTCAGCCATTAAAGACTCTGCCCCCACACGATGGAAACAAAACTTCAATACTTGAAGCTCACAACTAGAAAACCAAGAAGGTGCAGTAAGAAACCTGTGAACTTACAACTTCTAAAAAGAAACCAAAGGAATTCATTTCAAATTCAAACACCTATGGCCTTTCTCCCCTGCTTTCTTTGTCCTTCCAACTAAAAATGAAAACTCCTTCTGATTGACCTTCTAAAAACTAGGACAAAAATCAAGGTCGAAGAATATACTCCCCATTGCCCCGCCCCTACCCATATCCACTAAATATGAGGATTTGTCACCCTTTTTTCAAAAAACAAAACTTTTATTGATAAAATATAAAAAAAGATAAAATACAAAACACCTTTAGAAACAAAAAAAAAAAAAAAAAACCAACCCAACCCAACAAAGCACCAAAAAATACATTAAAAAACACCTCCATATTTGGCATTGGAAAACTTAATAGGATATAGGTAAGTACAGGATGACATATTAAAAAGAAAATTCATGTTTTTCGCACTCATACATACAAGTTGAACTTGACTATCATGCGCAACATAACATCAGCTTCATGAAAAGAGTTTAGGCTAACCTTGCGTAGTTTATCAAGAGCACCACTTGCATCAAAGGTTTCGTTCCCCTGCTCATCCATGGTAACTGCAGCAAGCTTGGCCAAAGTAACCCCCGTGCAGAATGGATATCCTGGGTTGCTGCAGATCAAAGTTGTTAAAAAAAATTTTGAGATAGCAACCCTTGCATGGAAAGATCAAGAAAAATTAAATGAAGACTCCACTTCTGTGCAGAAATATTAAGACATATATCAGATGGATCAAGACAGGCCACAAGATTATCAGAAACAGCACCCACCAACCTGACAGAATCTTCATATCTGATATGTACATTGCTAATTGAGATCTTAAGATTTCCAATTATCGTAGAAATTAGAGAACCAAGCCACGAATTTCCACTAGGTGGCTGCAAAAAAAAAAAAAAAATCAATTATAAAGTGAAGCATTGTAAACATAATAGGGCTGTGAAGACAAAATTCATATAATAACTTAAGAAGAGCCATAACATTTCAATGCTTTCTTATGAGTAGAATTATTCCATGGCTCTCTACATGTATCTCCCAATGCGAGAGAAGCCCCTAGGTAGCATTAGCAGCAGCCAAAGCTTGGTAACCAAAATAAACTGGACATACTCTCAAGGGACAGTCAAAGAATAAACCAAATAAAATGTGTTCTAAAACAACTCCTTGCAGTTGCTCCATGCATTCCTTAAAGGTGAACTGGGCAATTGCTATAGGAAACTACCAAGCAGCATGGCCAAAGAAGTGCATAAAATGAAAGTTCTCTCTGGACCAACTTAGGCAAAAGGTGCTCAAATAACTTAATGACAAAGGTTTGTTCAACTAAATCAACTATGGAAAATGATATTAAGTTTTAACCATACATTTCCTAGCTTTGACCTTGAAATGGCTTCAAGAGTTGCAGCTTCTGCTTCCTGCATGCGGTAAAGAAAGATCAAACCAAGCACCTTGCTAACATGATATACAACTTTTTTTTAAGGAAAAAATCATTGAAGAGAAAAAATTGCATAAAGAACCGATAGAGTTAGAGAAAATATTTCAATTGGTCGTCAAAACTTTTTTTTTAGGAGAAACAAGAATTGAACTTCCACATTTTGTTCTCCCTCAGCTTTCAAACATCAATTTTTCCAAGAACAACATTTTCTTAAAATCAATATCCATTCTCCAAAACACATGATATCAAATTTTTAGGAACCAAATAATAAGACTTGGAAATTATATTAGAAGATAAAAATGTAAGAAAATATTGCAAGGAACTCCTACGTAATTAAGTTATTTGAAGTACATGGAACTTTCCCTCTTGAACGCACTCAATACAAAACCACTACAATAATTCCTATGAAGTTCATGGACTTAATAAAACCAAAATCCTATGAAGTTCACATAATTCAAATACATTGAGTGGCAACCAATGTCAAAAACATAAATGTAAAATGTAAAATTTCTTAATGATAGAGAAAGTGCAGAGATAGAATAATTTACCTCAATCTGCTGAAGTTTAGCTTCAAAAAGTTTTTCCCTATCCTCTTCCTGAAAAATAGATAAACAAGCCACTCGGATTAAAAGAAAGGAAATGTTTGATAGTGAGATGAGATCCAATCATAATGACTCGTTCCTCAAAGCAATAAGCATCCTACCTTCAAAGTCTGACCATCAAGCACAGGGTGCGCAAGAATAAAAACTCGATCGATCAGAACAATAACTGGTTCCTTACCTAAACCTTTCCAGGGAACCTAGGTATTCATAAAGAAAAGAGAGATACCTTAAGAGAAGAGAAATACCCGAACACATGGAAGAATATAACATATGACACAATAAAAACTATAGGTTAAATCTTAACGACCAAGTGCATGGAAAATTGTAACTTCAATGAAGCTTCAAAACTTGAGCAAGGTTGAAGCAAGTCTTCCTTACGACACCCACAAATATATTATTCATGTTTCACACTAGGTAACAAACATCAAGTAGTTACAAGGTTGTTAAACTCGTACGATACACGAGTGGTATCATACGAGTCAAAACGACTTGCAAGCCAACCAAGTCGAATCGTGTTTTTTACTCAAAAATAGCGTGTATTATCTGTTTCTTATTGTGAGGTATCCCTCACTAGGAAACTTTACTGTTTCATTGAAAACAAAAAGAGCCCGTAGGCTATTACAATGCTTTTTTTTAACAAGATACCAACTTCTCATTGAAATAATTAAAAGGAACAAAATGTTCATAGATACAAACTCTCGAAAGAGTGAGGAAAGAAATAACAAAAATTAAAATGTACAATGAAAGCTCCCCAATTAGAACAAATCAAGCTAGGGGTAGGGAACCCCATTCAAAAACTTTAAACTTAGCTAAATTGAAACGCGTCTCCGGAGATTGCTTCTTGTCTTCAAAAATTCTGAGATTCCTTTCATACCACAGCTCGTAGAGGGTGGGTTGATTGGGTCGGATCACTTCCTTATTCAATTGGCTTCAGAGGCTGTTAAATGGGGTCCTACCCCTTTCCGGTTTGAAAATGCGTGGCTGGATTCCCCTCAGTTGCTCCCCATGGTGGAACGATAGTCCTTTAAGAGGTTGGCCTGGTTTCGGTTTTATGGAGAAATTAAATGGCCTTAAGGGGCCCTTACCCGCTGGAACAAGGAAGTTTATGGCCATGTAGGGTTTCGAAAGGCTGACATAACTAGAGATATCAATGCCTTGGACAAGGCAGAGGAGGTTCATTCCCTTACAGCAGAAGAGATTATCAAAAGAAATCGGTTAAAGGAGCAGCTAACAGAGTTGATTATTACAGAACAACGTATGTGGGCTCAAAAAGGGAAGATTAGATGGCTCGAGGAAGGGGATGAAAACTCCAACTTCTTCCATCGATGGTCCTCCTACAAGAAGAACCGTGCTTATATAGGGGAATTGGAAACAGAGCAAGGTCGTATTTTGACCTCAGGGGAAGATATTGTGGCAGAAATTGTAAATTACTTTGATGCTCTATACACTACCACAGTTGCCAGATATTACATAATTGAAAACGTGGACTGGTCCCCCTTATCCACCGATCTTTCCTCACAGCTTGAAACACCTTTCTCTGAAGATGAAATTTCGAAGGCAGTGGCTGACTTGGGAAACCAAAAATCACCAGGCCAGGATGGTATGAGCAACAAATTCATGAAAAAGGCTTGGAACATCTTTAAGCCAGACTTGATGAAGGTGTTCCAAGATTTTTTTGAGAAGGGCATTGTCAACAAACGTACGAACGAAACTTATATCTGCCTCATACCCAAAAAGAGCAATCCCTCCTCGGTGAAGGAGTACAGACCCATCGGTTTGGTAACATCCCTTTACAAAATTCTTGCTAAAGTGTTAGCTAGTAGGCTTAAAAAAGTCCTCTCTCTCATTATTCACGACGCTCAGGCAGCTTTTGTACAAGGCCGGCAAATTCTTGATGTCATTCTTGTTGCCACTGAATCTGTTAGCTACTGGAAGAAGGAAAAAAAAAGGATTTCCTATTAAAACTTGATTTTGAAAAGGCATATGACAAAGTATACTGGTCGTTCTTAGACGGTGTTCTCCAAGCTAAAGGTTTTGGTCCCAAATGGCGACTCTGGATCAAAGGCTGTCTTTCCACCACGAATTTCTCGATCATTATTAATGGTAGACCTAGAAGAAAGATCTTGGCTAAACAGGGTCTCCGTCAAGGAGACCCTTTTTCCCCCTTTCTCTTCACCATTGTGGGTGACGCCTTGAGCCGGCTAATCCATTTTTGTAACGAAAGGAATATCCTCAGAGGCTTCTCCATAGGCCAAAGGGCCTTAGAGGTGACCCACCTCCAGTATGCCGACGATGTCTTCATCTTTAGCCCTTCTTCTCATCAGAATATGGAAAATTGGTGGGGCTTAATTCAGATTTTCCTTCCTTTGTCAGGCCTCTCTCTGAATATAGCCAAAACTGCAGTGATCAGCGTAAATTGTAGTGTTTCAGAGGTCAGGTTTTGGGCAGATACTTTCGGGTGTAAGGTTGAAAAGTTTCCCTTCAATTATCTGGGCTTCCCTTTGGGAGGAAACCATCGGGCGCATAGCTTTTGGGATGCAGTGATTGACAAAATGCACAAAAGATTGCAAAAATGGAAAACCCTGCTTTTATCGAAGGGGGGTCGTCTTACATCGGCCCAAGCGGTCTTGAATAGCAGCCCCATTTATTTCTTCTCGATTCTTAAAGCTCCCAAGTCAGTGATAAAAGCGATGGAGAAAATTATGAGGGACTTTATATGGACTGGTGGTAATCACAGACAGATTGAGAACCTAGTGAAATGGTCCTGGACAGCGCTGTCCAATCAACAAGGAGGTCTTGGGATAGGTTCCCTAAACCATAGAAATAAAGCTCTCCTAATGAAATGGTTATGGCGTTTGGCGACCGAAAAAGAGAGCTTTTGGAGGAAAATTATTGCATCCATCTATGGAGAAGAGTCTTTTGGGTGGATGTCAAAACCGTTTAAAAACTCCTCTCGAGGAAGACCGTGGATTGATATTCAAGGTTCTAGTTCGGCTCTTCACAATCTTACCTTCTTCAAAGTGATTTCAGGCGTTTCAGTGAGAATTTGGGAACACAGATGGATTGATTCTTCTCCCGTGTTCATCTTTTCCAGATTTGTATGCCATCTCCTCCAAAAAGCAAAAATCAGTAGCAGATTGCTGGATTTCAGAGGCTTTGACATGGGATATTGGTATGAGAAGGAATCTCTTTGATAGAGAGCTTGACAGATGGGGTGTTTTTACAGAGAAGCTGGATGGTGGTAATTGGCCAAGGAAGGGATACTATTTGGGGGAAAGCAGACAGCAAGGGTATTTTTTCAGTTAATTCAGCCTCCCTTGCAATTACTTCTTCGTCCCCAAACTGAATCCGGCAACAGCTTCCCTTATTTGGAATTTTAGGGTCCCGAAAAAGGTTAAGTTTTTCCTTTGGACTCTTTTCTATAGAGGTACAAACAAAGCGGAGAGAATTCAGAGAAAGATACCCCTTCTGTTTGTGGCTTATGTTTAAAGGGAGCAGAAACGGTGGACCATCTGTTTCTTCATTGCTCTTTTACTACTCGGGCTTGGAACTACATAGCTTCTCTTCTAGATCTCGCTCTTTGTTTTCCCAAGAAAGTGGATGATTTCATTGCCGAAGGTTTCGGTGGCTCCGTTCTCAAAGGGAAAGCCTACAACCTGTGGAATTGTGCTGCTAGGGCCTTCTTTGGCTCCTTTGGAAGGAAATGAACAATAGAATTTTTTAGAACAAAGAGACCCCGTTTGAGTCTTGTTGTGTGAATATTAAGCATACAGCTTCTTGGTGGGCGTCTACCCACAAGAAGTTTTTTTGTAACTACAGTTTCTTTTTTATCCTCCAGTGTTGGAATTCAGTGATTGTATAGTTCTCTAGGGGAGGGTTCCCTCTACCCTCTGCCTCTAAGTTGTCTTTGCCTTGTATTGGGCTCTCTTTGATTTTGAATACAATCAGTTTGTTTCTTATCAAAAAAAAATACAATGCTAACCCACCTATTCGAGAGGGTGGGGAATCTCTCCTACCTTCCTTCTATGCTCTAGGCACTGAATCCTAGACATCTCTTCCTAACCAATCCTCCTCCCTATTTATTCACATGGTTGGGCCTACATCTTCTCTCTCCTAACCGTTACAGCCCTCCTACATCTTCTCTCTCCTAACCGTTACAGCCCTGATCCCCCTTTTCCACTTCCTATTGTGCGTCATTAATATAGGAGGCCTAACATCACCCTCCGTATCAACAGCCACCTTGTCCTCAAGGTGAAAGTCGGGGAACTGCTTGCACAAATCTTTGACAGATACCCAATTAGCATCTTCTTCGGGCAGCCCTTTCCAATTGATAAGAGCCTCTTGATCACCTGTGTCTGCACTGGTCCGCACCGCATAGACATCCTCAGGTTCAATCAGCCATTCAAACTCCTCATTGAACTGCGGGGGTAGCTGGAAACTGGTTGGCAGATTGCCAACGACTTTCTTCATCCGAGAAACATGAAAGACCGGGTGGATGCGAGCCTCAGGAGGTAAGTCGAGCTTATAGGCAACCTTACCAACATGCTGGAGAATCACATAAGGCCCAAAAAACTTAGCTTTCAGCTTCTCATTTCACTTGGAAGCAACTGTCGTTTGTCGATAAGGACGAACTTTGAGAAAGACATAGTCTCCCTCCTCAAACTCCACGTCTCGACGACGTTTATCCGCCTGCTTTTTCATACGCTCTTGGGCTAGCCTCAAATGATCTTTCATACGTTCCAAAGCTAGATCCCTCTCCGCCAATTGTTGATCCAACATGGCGTTAGCTGTCTTCTGACTACCATAAAGGGGCAAAGGGGTGGATGTCTACCATATACCGCCTGAAATGGAGCAGCTCCTAGGGAGTTATGGAACGTCGTATTATACCAGTACTCTGCCCAAGGTAACCACTGTCCCCACTACTTCGGCCGTTCACTACAGAAGCATCTGAGATACGTCTCCAACCATCGATTGACAATTTCAGTCTGGCCATCCGTTTGCGGATGGTAAGCCGTACTTCTTTTAAGCTTAGTACCCAACGGGGGACATGGACTCCGTTTTGTTACGCTGACAGGTCAAGCATTCTTCCACATACTTCTTGACATCATTCTTCGTACCAAGTCAGTATAATTCACCAGTCAATCTTTTGTATGTGCGTAAAAAACCAGAGTGCGCACCCAACACAGAATCATGACACATATGAAGAATGGCAAGTATCAGTGAGGAGGATTTAGAGATTACCAGACGGTTTTTGTAGCGAAGAATGCCCTGCTACAGTTGGAACTCAGGTACACTGTCTGAATCAGTGGCGAGAGCCGAGAGAATCTGAGCAAAATGGGGATCCACGGCCGTTTCAGCTCTTATGGTCTCTACATCAATTATTGTAGGCGCCAAAAGAGTAGCCAGTTGAGTAGTAGGGGCATACGAGACAATGCATCGGCTGCCTTGTTTTCTAAACACAGCTTATACTGGATCTCGAAGTCATAGCCTAAGAGTTTGGATATCCACTTCTGATATTCGGGCTGCACAATCTGTTGTTCCAACAAGTATTTAAGGGCCTGTTGATCGGTCCTCACAATAAACCGTTGCCCCAGAAGGTAAGGGCGCCAACGCTATATGGCAAGCACAACTGCCATCAATTCCCTCTCATAGATTGACTTGGCCTGACTTTGGAAGGAGAGTGTATGGCTAAAGTAGGCCACCGGTCTCTGATTCTTCATAAAGACAGCCCCCCAAACCCGAGCCTGAAGCATCTGTTTCAATGACAAAAGGAACACTAAAGTCAGGTAAGGCCAACACTGGCAAAGTAACCATCGCCTTCTTCAACTGCTCAAATGCCTCAGTTGCTTGTTCGAACCACGGGAAAGCATCCTTCTTAAGGAGCTAGGTCAACAAAGCTGCAATGGCCCCATAATTGGCCACGAATTTTTTATAATAGCCTGTCAATCCAAGGAAACCGCGAAGCTCCTTTATGGTGGAAGGGGTAGGCCAGTGTAACATCGCTTGGACCTTGGATGGGTCAGCCTCAACTCCCTCGGCAAACACCCAATAACCCAAGTATTCAATGCGAGACTCCGCGAAGTGGCACTTCTTTAAATTGGCAAGCAGTGAGTGATCCCTCGGGATATTAAATACAACACCTAGATAAGTCAAATGTGTTTGCAAATCCAAACTGTAAATTAGAATGTCATCAAAAAAGACAAGGACGAACCTGCGGATAAATGGTCGAAAGATGATGTTCATAAGAGCTTGGAAAGTGGACGGAGCATTGGTCAACCCGAACCGCATGACCAAGAATTCATAATGCCCCTCATGGATTCGAAAGGCAGTTTTATGTTTTATCTTCCGTGGCCATTCTAATCTGGTGATATCCAGATTTCAAGTCAATTTTCGAATAGATGGTTGATCCATGTAGCTCGTCCAATAATTCTTTTGTCCAGAATAGTTGCATTATTCAAGGTGCGATAGTCCACACAAAATCGCCAACTACCGTTTCTTCACTAAGATTAACAGACTTGAGAAAGTGCTCACACTCGGCCGTATAACACCGGTTGCTAACAAGTCACTAATGAGCTTCTCAATCTCAGTTTTCTGAATGTGAAAGAACCTGTACGGCCTTACATTCACGGGTTGTTGTCCCTCCTTCAAAGGAATTATGTGATCAACTGTTCGGTGTGGAGGTAATTCCATGGGGTCCTGAAATAAATCGGAGTACTCCATCAATAGCTCCTGGACCTTCGGGCGAAATGTTTTAGCGACAGTCTCCTCCCCCGAATTAGCCGCATTCAGAGTCCTCAATTCCACTAAGAACCCCTTGATCTTATGGTTCCCACTTTTTTGTCGATTGGTTCAAGGATACTTCAAATCGAGCCAAAGTTGGGTCCCCTTTGGTGATAATTCGCTTCCCCCTCGACAGAAATTCAGGGTTAAAGCGGGCCAATCAGCTTCCATTTTTCCCATAAGTTGCAACCACTGCATCCTGAGGACGACATTAAGGGTTCCCAAATCCAAAGGAAGGAAATCTTCCTTGATAGTAAGTTCAGTCAAAGAAAGGACCACTCCTCGACATATACCTTTGCCCTTGGCTGCAATGCCGGATCCCATAATCACGTCATAATGCACTGTCTCTGTCATCGGCAACTTCAATACATTAGCTAAAGACCGTGAAATGAAATTGTGGGATACAATCGATCAAGACCACCACGTCTCGTCTCTGAATGGTTCCCCTCACCTTGATAGTTCCTGGTGTCGAGAACCCGATGATCGTGTTGAGTTGGCACTCTGCCATGCCACTCGTTTCCATCAGATTACTATTCATGGCCGCTGTCTCTACTGGATCATCCTCCATTTCCATTAACTCGTCGTTGTGGACTACATTCACCTGCAATTCACGATTCTTACACCGATGACCCACAGAGAATTTCTCCTCACAGCGGAAACAAAACCCCCTTTCCCTTCGTTTTTTATACTCTGCCTCAGTGAGTTTTTTTATGCCTGCGCAAGAATAGTAGTTTTACTGCAATAGTAACGGTGTGAGTCGGGATTACCTCGTGGATTTTGGTTGAAGACGGCTTATTCGGATGCCTGAGTTATGTGCTCTTGAAACGGGGAGGTTCTCAGCCTCTTGGACCGCCGTACTCACATCGCCAATCAACTGGGCCATCCGAATCATCTGATCCAGCCCATTGGGGTCAAGAGCTAAAATTTCGGCCCGAACCACAGAGGTCCAAATCGTTGAGGAAAGCACTTTCCAAAACCACATCCGTCAACTGCAGCAAAGCAGTCGCCAGCACCTCAAACTTCTACCGATATTCAGCAAACGTGCCTTCCTGTTTGCTGGAGAGAAGTTGAGCACGATGTCGACCTTCCTTCGACAATCGGAATCGGATTCTCAGCCGTGATTTGAGATCGTTCCAATCCTCGAACTTATCTCGATTATCAGTATATCTGTACCAAGCCAGTACGATATCATCGAAACTAATCATAGCCACTGCCACCTTTTCCGCGTCCGTCAACTTCTGAATCTTGAAATATTGTTCAACCCAGAAGAGCCACGACTCCAAATCCATTCCGGCGAACACCAGCATTTCACCCTTCTTAAATCGATTGCGATCGTTAAAATGATCGCCCAGTCCTACCGCAACAACTTCCTGTTCTAGTCCCTTCCCTTTCTGAACAGATAATTCTCCAATAACCGACGAAGATGGCTGTGAAGTTCTGCCGATTATCTCCACCATGAACGCCTTCAGCGTGGCATGAATACTTTCACTCAATTTTTGTTCGTCGAGCTTCTGATGCAACAACGTGATTTCAGCCTTCACGCCGGCGATCTCTTTTTCAGTCGCTTCACACCTGGTTTCCAATTCCGTAACCGTCATCCTGGATTACTCTTCCCGGCACTGGACTGCTCCGATACCAAGTTGTGAGGTATCCCTCACTAGGAAACTTTACTGTTCGATTGAAAACAAAGAGAGCTCGTAGGTTATTGCAATGCTAACCCACCTATTCGAGAGGGTGGGGAATCTCTCCTACTATGCTCTAAGCACTGAATTCTAGACATCCCTTCCTAACTAATCCTCCTCCCTATTTATTCACATGGTTAGGCCTACATCTTCTCTCCCCTAACTGTTACAAACCTAATTCCCCTTTTTACCCTTCATGCCCCGAGTCCTCAAATCTAGCCTTCCATATGTTTTTTTTTTTTTTTGAACAGGAAACGAACTTTTCATTGATAAATGAAAAGGAACATAAAATGTTCAAGGATACAAACTCCAAAGGAGTGAGAAAGATAAAACATAAAGTTGAAAGAAAATAAATAAAATTACAAAGGAGAGCTAAAAGCATCCCAATTAGAATCAATCATGCTAGGTGAGTAATTGACAAAAAGATTGGAAAGAGCACACCATTGAGAAGCTTTGAATTTGGCAATGTGAAAACATTCCAACGGATGCCTTTTTAACCCTTCGAAGGTCCTTTGATTGCGCTCGAACCATAATTCATAAATAAGGGCTTTAAGACCGTTGACCCAAAGTAATGTAGCTTTAGGATTCATGTGTAGACCAAACAGCAACTGAAAAACCAAGTTCGAGACTGACTTGTCCATAACCCAAGGTAGATTGAAGATACCAAAAAAGGCAGACCAACAGGTTGCTGCAAATGGGCAGAAAAAGAAAGTGTGCAGCTGATTTTCGCTTGAGTTTACACAAAAAACACAAGCAGATGGCTGGAGAAACATATATGGTATCTTTTTCTGCATAATTTCAGCTGTATTGACCTTGCCAAACATAAGAATCCATGTAAGGACATTAACCTTCTTGGGGCTACCAGAATTCCAAAGCTTTGAGCAAAAATCTCGTGGTAATGCAGCAAAGGGAGCCTTAGAGTTACATAAGGAGCTGACAGAAAACTCTAGCAAAGGGAGCCTTCCATATGTTATTCCTTTAGTTGCCTCAGCATAATACTTTAATGCTTCTAAAATTTGGTACCATGATCCTTATCAACATCCAGGTATGGCCTTTTGTTTTTTAAGATCTCTTTCACCTGACTTTCCGTATTTCAAACTAAAAAGCTCTTCAGCATGTTCCAAAAATCTAACCAACCCTTTTGTTAGAGTTTTCTAGAACAATGATTGCTCTTCTCCCCCAATCATAGGCCAAACAGACCATTCCTGATTTTTTTTTTTAGCTTACGAATGCGGTTTGTACCATATGCACCTCTAAATTGATAGGAAAAAAGGATAAAGCACCGGAATTTGAACCAACTCAACCATGTGATTTTCAAACCATAATAATTGAGTAGGATGAAGGGGTAACGGCATTTTCCGATTCACATCCTCTAACATAAAACACTCATTAACAGCCCAAATGCAAAAGAACATGCTATCGATTCGGCAACTATTAATTTCCATCCTTATCTTTGCAATGATATCAAACAAATCTGACTTTGAAGATGAATTAAGAACCTAAGCAATCCAGACTTCAATGGAAGGGAGAGGAGAGTGAAGAGAGCATACCTACCTCGACAACCCTGGTAAAAACATAAATAAGACTTTCCCTTTTGGTGTGTTTTGTGTAGAAAGAATAGAGAAGATGCTGCTCATCTCTTTTCTTTCTGCCCTTTTGTAGCAGCCTGTTGGTGGGACTTGTTCAACACTTTCAATCTCAGCTGGGTGTTTCCTAACAAGGCTCATATGCTTTTGTTCAACTCATTTTGTGAATTGATTTCAAGGGTCAGGCTAAAATCCGTTGGTCAAGTGCAGTGCTGGCTTTGTTATGGAGAGTGCGGCATGAAAGAAACACTAAAATATTTCAAGATGGCGCATCGGATAGAGACACCTTTTGGATTCTTGTCAAAATCTTTGCTTCCTCTTGGTCCTCTTTGTGCTCTCCTTTTTTTGTACTCTCTCTTTGATAATGAAAGTTTTTCATTTTTTATAAAAACATATATAAAATAATAATAATAAATTAAAATAAAAAATAAAAAGAAAGATAATATGTCAAAATATGCACACATATATTATTTATAGAAAAATTAAATTAACGTGCCCTCAATGTGTCGTGTCCTATTTTTTTGGAAATTGGCGTGTCATCGTGTCCATGTATATGCTTCTTAGATCAAAGTATATTCAACAAATAATCTAGATTAGTTAATAAAAGAATAAATAAACCTATTTGTCATTAAAAACTAAAATAGACTAAAACAACAAAAGAAACTACAAATTCAGAAACCACTTGAGCCTCCTAGGGGCAGTCTGATTGACAAGGGCTTGGAGTCTCTTGGTCATATTGATTTAGAGGTCTCAAGTTTGAACCTTTCAGTGAACTTAATACCAAAAACGTTTGATGTCTCCCCGGTCCAAGCCTTGAGGCAGGCGCAGGTGCCCCTTGGAATAGGAGAGCAAAAGCTCCAACTCCCAATTATCAAAAATATATAATATATCAGAAACCACTTGACAAACATCTGGTGATAATATTGTCTACCTTTAATGTTATGGTACCAACAAAGCCAGCTTTGACGGTAACGGGAAGTCTAAGTGAATTGAGTGCCTCTGTCTTCAACTTCAAATCTTTGAGGACAACATCACCTATAAAAGATTAAAGGAACACTTCAAATAGCATCTTCATGGCATCCAAGCATGTTTAGAGGCATAATTCAGCGACCAAAAGATGTATTATCAAACGAGGTGATACAAAAATAGCATAATAATTAGTGGCTCATTTCAAATTTACAAGAATAATGCCTTCGGTTTGCCCCTTAACTGTTGCAGCAAATAAAGATCATAATCACCACTTTTTTCTATGTTCTTTTGCTATGGGTTGCTGGTCCTCTTTATTCCACATTTTCAACATTAGGTGGGTTTTCAATAATGATTCAAACTTCAAAGAGTAATTTTCTTCGGGTTTTCTATGGTCCTGGATTTTCCCCGAATGAGCAATTGTTATGGATTAATGGATTTTGAAATTATGGGTTGAGCACCATCAAATAATTTTCAGAACAAATTTGTCAGGAAGAACAATTTGATCTAGCCAAGTTCAAGAATTCTCAACATGTTCTCTTTCTAAATCTTTTATAACTATTCTTGCATTGAAATTTGTATTAATTGGGATGCCTACATATCTCATTTTCAGCATATTTTTCTTTTCATTTCCCTTTCACTCTTAGGAAGTTTTACCCTTTGAACTTGTTTGTTTATTTTCATTAATCAATGAAAAGTTTGTTTCTCATTCAAAAAAATTTTTTAAAAAATAACAAAATCTGCAAATAGAAAACAAGTCACAGCATTTCATGTGTCACATCTAAAAAACCACACAATATGTTATTTTTGTAAAAATATAAGTGTGCTTATATACTTTAACGTACAATATTCTATCATGTAAACGAGTAAAACTTCTGATTAGCAATAAGATATTTTGCAAATCATAATATGAACTTTCAGATCATTAATCAACTAACAAATAATAGATACTCAGGCTTTACAAAACCAAACATGCTAGTAAGCGAACAATTCGTAAACAAACCTTTCCAGACACTTATTCTTAAAGCCTCTAACGAGAGTCCTTGGACATATTCCCCCAAATATCTTCTAAGCAAATGCAAAACCTACAAAGATGTATCATGACAACTAAGCATCAGAACATCACAATATGATCACATATCTGTATCACTAGTGAGATTTAAAACAATTTTGGTAGCAGGCATATTAATTATAAAAACTGTCAGTGACTCGGTAGCTAGAACAAATAGCTTAGATCGTACCACAACAAAAATAGACAATAAAAGACAAGCATTACATAGTTGATGTATAGTGGCAGGTTTACTAACTAAGAGAATACAATGAATTTGTTAAGGATCCCCATGAATATTAATAGAATTGAACGACCTTAGCCTTTCACCCAAAGAAAAACCATACGACCCAATTGTTTATTAGTTAACCTTTCTTTTTTCCCAGGCATCTTATCCTCACGGGCATTACGACACGTCCTACCACGTCCACTAAGTTGAGAGGCAGAGCTGACTTCCTTCTTGACTATAATCATAAAACAGAAAGCGACTATGTCGGTTCCAAACTCCAAGACCGACCCAAAACGTTGAATATCGCTATGCAATACTAGAGAAAGACCATTGGCATCAAGTGTGAAACTACAGCAATCCAGAGAACTCTTGGAGCATCAATATGATCGTGATCACAGACAAGTAATCAACTACATAATTAAACACGCGTAAAGAGATCAAACTGTATGCATTCAATATTGAACTTTCCAAAATTTATATATAAGTCGCAAAAAAGAGATGAAACAGTTAATGTTCAACATTGAACTCCGCAAATCCGATAAAAAGCCTTACGTGAGCTTCGAACATGATGGAAATGGGAATAATCCTTATTGCAACGAGTTTCTTCGGCTCTGAATCCCCAATTAGGCAACGTGCAGGCGATGATTGACGCCAAAAGAGAAGAGAGCCATTGAATGGTGCTAGATTTAGAGAGATAGTACGAACAAAAAAACCTATGCCCTTGTAACTTTCACCCGCGAACAGAGAGAGCAGAATAAGCGGGCGGTTTCTTTCGAGAACTAGACTATTGTGAAATTAAGGACAGTTCTCGAGCTTTATAGTTGCCGGTCAAACTCGACCGTGGCCATCGATCGGCTCAAGCGGTTGCCCATTTCCGACCGTCAGATATTACTTATCCTTCTCTTTCTCTCGCCTGCAAAAAATTCTTCATTTTCCCTTATTGAGTTTTACTTTTACTTATTATTACCCGATATTTATGAGAGCTCGTGAGACATTTTCTTGGAAGGGTAAATTTGGTAAATTGTCGTTTCGGTTTTCTTATTTCTCTGTTTTTTTTAAGTATAATATGCTGGGAGGAGATTCCAACTCACTATCTGGAGATATATGTCACTGCTGAACATTTCTTTTGGCCTCTATTTTATTATTCTACACTTTAGTGACTCGAAGATATGAATTAAAAAATAAATAAATAAACTTCCAAGTTAGATATTTCATGACAACGTGATCATAGCTCATAGTATTATGTATTTGTTTCTGTTTAATTTTTCTTCAACAGTTTTTTTCTTTTCTTATCAATAGAGGATTGAATTTTTGACTTACAATGCATGAGTAAATACCTTAATCATTTATCTAAGTTTATGTGGGCAACTATTACGTCTAAATGTTAAAGTGTCCTGAAAATATATGATATATGTCTTAACTAATTTATACATATTCAGCAATTTTAGTTACATTGTCAACACAAGTTTAGTCTTAAGACATATTGCTCCATCTCTTGAGATATGAGTTTCAACTCCCACTTTCATAACTATTTATTTTGGTCGAAGATATATTAACGGTAAGTTTATAATATACTTGAAAAACTTCGAAAATTATGATACTTTTTAAAAATATATATTAAATTTATGGTAGTAGTTAAATTTTATATATGTTTAAAATTCTTATACTCTAAAATAGGCTTATATACATTTTCTCTGCTGTCGACAGGTATGATTTCACAATCGATTAGATAGAATTTAAAATAACTGAAACGTAATTGAAAATAATTAAACTTGATAATCGTTTTATTTATGATAAATTACATTTTCTTTTTATTGAAAAAAATTATATATATTTGGTCCAAGTTTTCAAGTCGCATGATTTAAATTACAAATGCTTTATTAAATATCTAAATATCAAACATGAAAATGATAATGATCATAAGGTTACAAATACACAATTTTATTATATATTTAAATATCTTTAAACACATTAATGACCATATAAGGTTACAAATACACAATTTAATGATATATTTAAATATCTTTAAAAACATTATATATCTAAAAGGTTTGTTTGTTAAAATCATTATTTATTTTCTTGTTTTTTATTGACACCTTGTAGAAATGTAAAAGTTTGGTAATTATTTATTATTTATGTTTTTTGTTTCTTATTTTTAAGAAAAAATGTATAGAAATCCTCGAAACAACAAAATCAATTTTATGGCTTGTGGTTCTCGTTTCATTTTTTTTCTTTTGTAAACATAAATGAAAGCATTATTTCATCCTTATTGTCTCGTGGAATGTAAAATATATAACATAGAAGTTGAATATTTAGTTAAAGAAACAATTTTCGGAAAACATTAAATAATAAACGGTTATGAAATATGTTTCAATTTTTTTCAATAAAATAAAAATGACAAAAAATAATAAGATAAAGAATTGCCAAATACATTTATATTTTTATTTATTGAAAAAAAGAAAACAAGAACGACAAGGCAAAAAGATAAACAAAAAACAACACCACTATCGAGCGGTCCTAATATCCTGGTTGATATAATTATAATAAACCAAGTAAAGTAGTCATGGATCATGATTGATAAGTTTATTTAATTTATGCAAAAGTAGGCATTGATTTTATTTGATTTGCCCCTTTTGCCTCCTTGTTTATTCGAAAATGTTTGTTTTTTTCCCCAAACAATAAATCACCCCACAATGTATGGTGCAGGCCAATATTCATAATTTATGGTAAAAAAAAAACTCTATATTTAATAAAATATCCTCATTTTATTTGTTGGTTGGTTCACATGGAGTCTTTCCAACTTGGGAATATTGTTAGACCAAATACTAATAGATAAATATTTGGATATATTCATTTGCAATATATATATATATATAGATATATATATTTGGATATATTATTAAAAGAAAAGTAAATAATCGAATCACTTTTAATTATTTTGAATCATATGATGTATTTTGATTTCATATGGAGTATGATTGGATAACAAGTGATTTTAAAGTACCAAATTTGGTTAAATATTTGGTAACAAATAGAAATAACATTTGAAACAATAAGTAAAAGCGAGTATATCTATGCGGTAATTGTCATATATGTCCAATCAAGAGGTTGTGAATTCGATCCCTATCTCCATATGTTGTGCTTAAAATAATATTTGAAACAATAAAATAAAATTAATTTTATGATCTATATCCTTTTATAATCACTTTAAAGTTTATTACGCAAAAAACGACTTTAAATGATTGGTCATGAGTTCACTTTAGATTTATTTTACTGTAATCTGGCACTTGTAAAATCACTATTAGAAATAGAGAATGTTTGATCGTGAAATTGATCATCAATACACAATCCAATCTAATCCTCTAGGGAGAAATGGTTTCGTGTACCTTGTGTGGAGGTAGGGGTCCCTATTTATAGAGATTAACTCCTAACAGCCCTCCAATGACTTTACAGCTGCCCGAAAAATGCGACGTGTTGTCGAATAACATTTTCGTTGTCTTCATGTCCATAGGTACTCTTCAGGGTCGACTCATACCTATTGAAGGTTGGCCATAAGGTAATACATAGCTCGGCTCGACTTCCACTTACCGAGCTATTGAGTCTTGTATCAACCTGAAAGATGCGGTTGAGTCTTTTTATTGTTCTAAATACGATTGCATGTGATGTTGACACGTGACACGCAATAAATGGCCTCCAACTAAGTAACCAAACAAACTAATTATTAAAATCACTTGTAAGAAAATGTAACCAATTATAGAGTATTTTGATTAATGCAATTTTTATAAAAAGTGTTTTAAGAAAAAATATTTGCTTAAAAAGTGTTTAAATGAGAAGGTATACGAAACTCAACCATACCTACATTAAGATTCATGAATAGATTATTTTGAATCAAACTTACACTATCAAGGAATTGACCGTTATGAATAAAATACAAAGACCAACACATATTTTAACAAAAAAATATGTCAAATCTCCAATCAACCTAAAAGCCTAAGTTCATGAACTACAACAAATTTAATATTTAAGTTCATGAACTACAACAAATTTAATATTTTGCTCCGAAAAAATAAGTGGGCTATTTCTTTGAAATCATGTTCAATTTCATACGTTACAATACAACTCTACCTTCTGTTAGAAAAATGAAACAGAACTAACAGAGATTTCCCTTGTCTCAAAACGTCATCATTCTTTATCATAATCCCAATAGATTTCAAATATTTTCATAAAACAACCCGATCCTAATCAAATAAACACTAATCACAGCAATTGGGTTCAAACTGCTTCTGCAGCTTTTCCCAAAGGCATAAAACCAATCTTGGGCTTTGATAATGGGCCAGAACGTAATTGGATTCACAGCCAGAGTTGTAAAACCTTTCTTCATTGATGTACTGTACCTCTTTCCCGCTTCTGCTGAATTGCTCAATCCATATGCCCATTGCAACATCTTCAAGCTTAAAAAGCTGAACACAGAGAAATATGGTTCCAAATAAGACACAAGACATAAGAAGAGCCATTATGCTTTTGCAGTTTATAGGAAAAGCTAGCTAGGTGAATGCTTGTATTTTACCTTGAGGACTCTAGTCTGGTGGCCTTGGATGATGAATTTTGCGATGTCTCGTGATATGACATATCCGGGACCATGTGCCCAAGGAGGGTATGTTGCATTTGGCCATTCCTACGTGATAATAACATGTATAAAAGATTGAATCTATTTTAACTCATCAGATTAAACTTTGGAGGGTATTACTAGTTTGATATGGTACGAGAGAAAGTCGTTCAATATTCACATCCATGCAATGTCAATTTTCTCCAATAATTCGACTTGTGAACCCACTTTCGAGTTTAGCGGTAATTGTACATCATAAAGAACAACATCCAACTTAACTTATGAGCCTAAACGTTTGGGTAACATGATATGAGAGAGCCAAAAGTCCTATTTTCAAATCCTCTGCAGTTTCATTTTCTGTCAATTTTTTTTTAACTGAAAATCTAAGCTTTCCTCAAGATAAATGAAATAAAAATAGGAGGACATACAAAAAGAACTGCCCAACAAAAATAATCAAACTAGAAAAGCGGGCCAACCTAAGGAGTAATTACAAAATACTTTGGACACACAAGGCTAAAGAGAGATACTTTCTCTCAAAAGTATTAAGAGTTCACTTGTGGGCAGTTTTAACTGTGTACAAAAACAAAGCCAACAGAAAGCAAGAGTCGCTATCATAAGAAAAACATATCAAACCAATCCAAGATAAAGTTTTGAGTCTGATACCTCAGGACTGATATGCCACTTGCTGTCTTTATCTCTATGGGGTGATGAATCAAAGGAAATAAGACCATATAATAGGCCAGTAGCTGGCCTGCTCTTTAGTCCAGATAGGACTTCATCAATCCTAACAAATGCATCATCATCTGTCTTCATGATATATTTTGCAGGAAGAATCTTGCTCTGAAAATGTCAAGATAAAAAATTATAGACTGTAGATACTTTAAGTGCCACGTGGGGACGTAAAACGTCCATGAGAATGGTTTCAAATAACAAAACAAGTGAAAGGGTGGGTTATTATATGTATAGACATACCCCAAACATGCAAATTGCAATTGTTTTCAAAGTGATCAAGCTGTAATAATCAACAAAAGGCATCAACTGAATATCACCATAAGCTTCCACTTCTCTCCACAGCTCCAAATTGACTTGTGCGTTTTTATCCTGCAGCAGCAAGTTATCCAGTAACAAGAGAATAAGCAGAAAATGGTAGAAATTGAGTACAGCATTAACTGCTTGAACCAATGTCTAATCGGAGGTATGACAGTAAATTACTATAACAAATACACTAGTAACATTTTTTTACTCTGGTCCTTTTGCCATCGTTATTCGGTCTCTTTGTAAGAACTGATCACGATTTCGAAGTTGAAAGTTGAAACATCCCAATCCTAGATTGTTCACAACAGAGCAGCAGTAGCAGTCTCCAATACTAAGCTGCTTATCCATGGCAGAAATTGGCATGGAAGAAAATCGCTAAAGAGAACACATATTATTTTTACCCTTTTTTAGTCATCAAATAAAATATGAGGAAAAGTAGATGACTCCAAAGATTATAGACAAGAAAATGATAGGGAAAAAAGAACTACAGCCTCAATACAACTATACAAGCAAAGCAACAAGTTCATAGGAGAATTTGAAAATTGTAGGGTCAAATTAAACCAATATATGATAAGAATCTGCAGATCGCAATTTTCACTTACAAAGCCTATGAAAAATCGGACTGCTATGTCACCAGTACGTACAGCCTCATATTGCATCCAAGTCCTTCTCAAGGCCATACGACGCTTAAAATTATTTCCAGTAGAAAAAACCCCAACCAACATTAGAAGTCTTCTCTTGGAGATAGGGGGAGCTCCAAGGTGCTCAGAATTAACAATAAACTCGTGATCCTCAGAAACTGGTAAGCCTTTAGCCAAGGAAGAGAGAAGATCCAAACCACCGGTTACCTTGACTTGATTAACAGTCCATGGTTCAAGTTTCTGCAGAATTTCCATGTAGCATTCCATTAGTTCAACTCAAAATGAAAACATACATATCAGTACCATTAGTTCACTATAATATGTTTAAGAAAATGAGTGCTCAATTCATACCTTACCTCCCTATATTCAAATGAGGTTTCATGTCTTCCATTGACAGTCATATGGAATCCCTCCAAACCAATCCACAATGTTGCAGTGAACAGATTGCCCTCGATGAATGGAAAATTGACACTTTCATGGGCTTGCCCTCTAGAAATATTTGTCAGGGGATCACCACCATCGTGATGCATACTGATATTTTCTGCTCCAATGCTTCTGAGAACACGCTCATTACAAAGAACAAGTCCATCAACTGCCATATTTATTTCCAAAATATATTAGCAACCAGAGGATCTGTCAGTGAATTTCATCTGTAAGCTGAAAAAGATACAGCAGAATGTATTTAAGATCCATAGATCAACAAGGGATGAAGTGTTATACCAACTCCATGCAAATACATCAATTAAAACTCAAAAAGAATTTCTTAACTTGCTCATTTTCTGCATCCTATCAACTAACAAGCATGATTCTAATGTATCATATGCAGAAATGCAGAAACTGATAGGCAATGTAGACTTGGGTATATTCAGTTGGTACGAAATATTACATTAATTTGGCTTCTTCACCTACACATAAGATATGTCAATCTTGGCCGGTAAGAGCATTTCAAATGGTCAACTCAAGTCAATGAGCATTTGGGGGCTAACATACATATCATATGAATATACCTTTGTGAGAGCTTGCAGCCAGATGGGTTGGACATCTCTCCTCTTTGCCCCACTTAAGTTCATTGGTCCATGTACTTTGAACTATAAATGATTCCTCAGCCATATTGTCACCAGGAAAACTGACACTGTAATGCAAGATAATAGGAGGATTTGGCTCTCTGGAAGCCCGAGAGCCCAACAATTCAATCTGGAAGCCCCCTTGCTGTCCATTAGGTATGCCAACAAGGGTAATAGAAGAATCCTCAACTAAACCACAAGGAATCTCAAGAATGACTCCCCCAGTCGGTGCAATTTCGTCAGGTGAGCTTACAGAGGAAGGGCATATTTCATCCTTTGAGTTGTTGGTATTGCCAACTTTTATGGTCTTTTCTGCCTTAATAGTTGACAATAGATCATTCCATGCTATGGAAGCCTCTTTGACCCCTTCTACCGTTCCAGGCAAAGCATCAGACCTCGACAGCAGGGGATGCATATGAGACCATAGAAGTAAGGCCTCTGTCTCTCGCTTAGTAATATTATCTGGAGCAGTTAGATTACTGAGTCCATCAACATGTATAAGATGAGGCCGCTGTGATGCTTTCACTACAGTTTCCAAAGAGTCACTGTTTCTACTATGAGGATCCTTGGTCGGATGGTTTCTGAAAAAATCATATGCCGATTGCCTTTTAGGGTGGACATTCATAAGGCCATAACGCAGAGCCAAGATTGTGGCGAGTGCTAGTATGAACGTTCCTCCATACCACCTCTTCATTTATTTTTCCTCTATATTTATTTATAGCCACCACCACTTCATTATAAGCAGCTAAATCTCAATGAGACGATATTTATAGCAACTCCACTACGAAGAACAAGAGAACGTATGGCTCAGCATTCACATTATGCTTCAAATGATACATATTTATATGCGTTTCAAATCAATGGAGCAATAAATATCTCAGGTCATCAAAATTCTAGACTAGCTCTACGAAAAAAGAAATGTTTTGATCAGCATGGGCCGCATGGCAAATTCCCACATGAAAAGAAACTCATATGCTGTCCAGATCTTCTTTGTCTCCAAGTTATTTTGAACTAAATAACAGATAAACCTAAATATTGCACCGGATTTATACTCAAAGCTAAAGAAAAACTACGATATAAGATCTCCTTTTGGTCTATTGATATCAATTAGTTAAAGCTACCAAGCAATGGACAAAAAAACTCGAACTGAGCAACGGCAGCTCTTAACTCACATGCATATAACCATGGCTTGTAAAATCCAATTTCAAAGAGAAGCACGTAGAACTTACAGCTAGTTCAATCGAAGAAACACTGAGGATCTTAACTACGAATCGAAATGCATACAAGAAATGAACTAAAGCTAAACTGAATCCAAGTATCTAAACAAGTAAACATCATATATCAAGAAAAACAAAAATTAAAGCAACTTAAGGTAAGAATCTACTTCAAGAAACGCTGTCGGGCCCCGGCAATCAATTAACAGAGCGGAAGCACAGCTACGGAGATCTGCTCGCCTCGAGCTTCCGGCGTGAGGATTCAAAAGGTAGATGGTCTATGCAATGTGCATCGGCCGTTCGAATGGTATACTTTATTTGAGCTCAAATTCTGAAGAACAATGGAGGAAATGAAAGATACCGGTGGTCGGAAGTTGACATTTTCCGGCGGTTGGTTGGTCGGAAGTTGGGAAAGAGGCAGAGGCTATCATTAATGAGACTGAGACCATTTGTTGACAAAACGGCGGACGTGTGCTGCGTTTTATGTGGTCATTTTATTTACTTAGCGTCATAAATATAATAATAATATAACTGATGCGGAAAAAAGATGAAATAAGGGGCATTCCGAGAATTGAACTCGGGACCTCTCGCACCCTAAGCGAGAATCATACCACTAGACCAAATGCCCTTGTTGCTCAGAAGAACAAAGCTTTATAATAATAATGTAAAAGTTAAATAAATTAAGGGTATTTCATGAACATTTACATGTGCTTAGAATATTGTATGTGAGTGGTATATATGGTATATGTCAAATGTTTGTTGTATAGCTACTCAAGTGATGGGATTATGTGATGATATGAGCATAGCTTACCAATTGTTCCATTGCGGAAAAGGAGGAGTCATGTGGGATGGTGTCATGGAGGAGACTTGACGCGAAAGACTACTATGTCATTTATATTTTAAATTTTGTATTAACTAATATGAAGTTTGGATTTCATTTTATTAGTTATTTGTTTGGTGGAATAGTTGATGTAATAGTTGATTAATTGTTAAGTTTTATTTTTTTATTTTAAAACTTTTATAAGTACGGTTGATGCATAGATTTGGATTACTTGAATTGTCAAATTTGTACCAATCTAAAAAGAATGGATGACTTGCAAAACAAACAGAATAATTTTGTTTTAATTTATATACTTTTGAAATGTTTATTGTGATAATTTTGTTTCATTTATTTTTATTTTTATAATATTTCTTCTAAACTTCACTCACTAGATTTAAAATAATCATTTATCACGATGACATATTAAACGTATAGATACTAAAATGAAAAAGTTACAAATATACGATAAAAGTTGACTAAAGCAAAAGTTATATAATTAATTATTTATTTATTACTATTTTTTTAGCGGAGGAAAAGAATAAAATGAACTCAATTTGGCAAATTAATTGTAAACTTTTATTTTTTCCCTCAAAATTTTTTTATTAATCAAGTACAAATTTCCTAGAAATTGTAAACAACAGAAAACGAGAGACGAATTAAAGGAGCGTTGAGTTTTTTCTCCTCTTGTTCTTCGATTCATTATTAGCAGCTGAAGAGGGGCATACAATTAGTAGTGATGGAGGGAGGGAAACGCATTGTGAAGCACATATTGCTGGCAAAATTCAAAGATGAAATCACAGAAGATCAGATCGACAAACTCATCAAGGGCTATGCCAATCTCATCAATCTCATCGAACCTATGAAGGCTTTCCAGTGGTAATTTCGCTGTTCTCTACCCAATTTAGTTATGCTAATGCATATACGAGAAACCGCATTTTTCAATCTCTCAGTTTATAATCGAATTGAATTCCTGACGTGATTGTTAATTCATGCCATCAGTTGTTGAGTTTTGTTTTAATTAGCTTCTTCGATGTCTCAGATGGGGTCGTCTTAATTACGAAACCATAACGATTCTATATTAAGAGTTGTGGAGTAGTTTTGGATGGAAAAAGGACTGAGTTGAGGCTTTCGCATCGCCAATTTTAGGTCCAGTCGTCCAGATTCTAGATTCCCGAAACTGAAAACCAAATTATTCGAACGGACTAGCTTGTTTAATTAATATTTCTTTGTATAAGCGTGTTGAATTCGGGGCTTCTTAAGGCAATTTGAGGCTTAGCAATATTTTATACGAGGACTTCAACGGGTTTTAAAAATAGATTTAGTATATGAATTTTCTTAATATTCATAGGTTAATCTCAAAACCAATAGGTAATAATAGGAATAAGTATTCATAGAGATTAATTGAAAGCGATTGGTGACACCATTTTGTGTTAAGAGATTCTTTTACATATTGAATCCTATACTGACAGGTAATAATAGGAATAAGTATTCATAGAGATTAATTGAAAGCGATGGGCGACACCATTTTGTGTTAAAAGATTCTTTACATATTGAATCCTATACTGACAGAACTTTCGGAGTGCTAACTTCTTTTTTGCAGGATCCAGTTCTAATCTCCGAATGTTCTTGGAGATCGTATTGCTTTAATCGAATTTTTCGGTTAAAACACAAGAAACTTTTTGAACCTAGCCATGAAACTGGGGTAACTATGAAGCCTCAAAATGGGGCAGTACTATTGTTTCACCCAATGGTATACAAGAGATTTTTCCAATATGGTCCTGAAATTAGGGAAATTCCAGCGAAGTCAAGAAATTTTTAGAACTTTACTATTTCCGTTCCTCCTAGAGATGTAAAGTTAGCCAGTGCCATTCTCTTGATAGATACGTAAAGTGATGGAATTTTGTAGCAAGACAATCTTTTGCTTTAAAATGCTGCTATCAAATGACAATTGATAAAGAGAAGAGAAGCAGTGGACAAGTTGAAAGAGAAATGGGAGGAATGATAGATCTAATGCTGCTTAATGGCGATCCAGATCAAATATATTTTGAAATTATACCCTTTTCTTGATTAATACCAATTGGAGTGTTTTTAACCTCCTTTGGGTTTTGTAGCTCCCCTCCTCCTCTACCAGCTGATCTTTCTAGGAGTAAATTAGACATTGAGAGCCTTCTTGAGGAGAGGATCATGCAGGAGATGATATATTCAACTTCAACATGTGAAGTGAAGCTTTAACATTATCATTTATCAGAAAGTATTGAAGTTGGAATGTTGGACTAGATACAGATATGTGAACCTTATTAAAGATTCTATCCAAGTTAATTTAGTAGGACCAGGACTGAAGTATGTGGTCATCTTGACAACTCATCAATTGACCTCTGGAAAGCAAAGGAGATTATATACTCCAGGTGAGAGAGATGCTGCAGCATAGCTTACCCCTCAAGGTACCCCAACACCTTTTAACAACTTAAATGTTGGAGCTTGCACAAATTGACACAATTTATTAACCTCAAACATATTTGATATTATTTAGCTGAGTGATTACGACGGTGTAAGGTCCCGATGATTCTCGTAAACATTTGGCTGAATGACGATATTCTCGCTGCCAAGGAGAGAGTCAAATTTCTGCCAGAAGTCATTGGGTCTTATTCATGCGTTTGAGATAATACTTATAGAAAGTCTTGAATCATTCTCGTAGGGACCAGTATAAGCCTTTTGGACGTGTTGGACCATCCTTCACACCCTAATCATTTGGAAGATTTTATCGTGTTATTCTCAGTCAAAGGGTGAAGAATCTCAAGATGATTGTAGAAGAGCTTCTTGAACTGTTCTCTTACCTTAAAGATTGCTTTAAGAATCATTTTTCATTGGTTATCTTCAAGGACCACAAAAAGCGTTTTAAAGGCTGCCTCGGAAGATCCAAGATGTGTGAGTACATTATCCAAGGTTCTTGTGAATCATCTTGGGGTTTGTTTGTGGAATGGTTTTCGGAGCAATTTTATATTTTTTAGATAAAAATTCAGTGAAATATGTTTATATTATTGTTTTCTAAAAGTTGTTTTCCTATTGTTTTTATTTACTGTGTTTTCTCAAACATGGCTTTTTTTAAAAAAAAAAAAATTTATTTCTTCTTAGATAACAAATTTGTGAATGATGATTTCAATATCCATTAGGGTTTATGGTCAGTCAATCACCATTCTTGAAAATAATAATGATAACAGAAATTTAAAAACTATTTTTTGATAACTGTTATGCAAACAAGCCCCTGGTTTCTTGATCTTCAAGTTTTCTCGCATGTTATGCTCTTATTCTTTCTTGGTGGGAGAAGCTGGGTAAAAGCTCTCTGCTTCAATCATACTAGGTAATAGAGACTTATTTGTAAAAGGAAAATTTGAACGAGGGTATGGTTAGGCAGGAGGATGGTATGAATGGCCATGTATAAATTTTATAAATAGGAAATTCTTCTAATTTAGAACTGTCCGCATTCTCAGGCTTTACAGGCTTTATGGAATTGTTTTATGACAGAAGTTTTGGGATTTATGGGGCACAAAATAGAGATTGTTGCAATGGAAAACGATATTTCTGAATCCTTCTTTTCGAGACAAGGGCATAATCCTTTAGTGCGTGTGTGTCTGTTTTTTTTTTTTTGCCATTTTATGGGTATTTGGCAGGGGAGGAATGATAAAATTTTTAGAGGATTTAGAGGTCTTGAGAGAGATGTGGGATGTGGTAGGGGTAAGCATAGAAGACCGAAAAACCAATTAAAACCGACTGAACCAACATCTATCGGTCGGTTTGGTAAATACTTCGGTCGGAGTCGGAGTCGGTTTTACGTAGAGAAAAACCATATTCTAGTCGATCGGTTTGGTCAGAAAAGTGATTTTCTGACCGACCGACCAATTATATATTTAAAAAAGAAAAAAAGAGCAGTATGCAGTCTGCTGTGCTGTTCCTGCAACAACTTTGAAGGCCAACGGCCATAATGCCCGCGGGTTTTGAGGCACATTTTCTCTCTTTTTTCAATTTTATATTTTAATTTATCTTTCTTCTCTCATATCCTCTCACTCCTTTTTTTTCTCTTCTCTCCCCTCCATTATTTTCTTCTCTTCATCTGTCTCCTGTGTTTTTTTTCCCTTCTCACTTCCATCTCTCCCCTGCATTATTTTCTTCTTCAACTCAACGGCTGCTCTTTTCTTGTCTTCTCACTCCCCAGTTCTCACCCACCCTCATTGTTGACTCCTCCTTTCTTTCACAGCCCATGGCTGCTGCTCCTTGCATTTTTTTTTTAATTTTTAAGCGTCGATTTTCCGACAAAACCGATCAATCGGTCGGTCGGTACAGATATAGTTAAAAAACCGTCGGTTTCCAGATTTGGAAACCGACTAGGTCAGTTTTCGACATTGGGGTTGGTCAAAAACTGACCCCACCGATGCTCACCCCTAGGATGTGGTTATGTCCGTCTCTCATTTTGTAATTTCTTTTGGATAGTTGTCCTTTTCTGCACATTAAGATTTAGGACTCCTTTTGTGGGGCTGATTTTTTTGTTGTATGCATTTGTTTTTCTTTCATGTTTCTTAACCAAAGTTTGGTTTTTCATCACAAAACATATTATATATAATGCATTTCAGACAAAATTTTCATACTAATCACTTCGTCTTTTCCCCAAAATTTTGAGGATTTATGCCAATATGAGTTTAGCTTAGCAATAATTGGGATCTGTCTCTGATTAAGATGTCATGACATGAGTTCGAACCTTTCTACCCCACTTGTTATATTAAAAAAAACATTTTGAGATTTTATGGTAAGAAAAACGATTTGTTTCCATAACTGTAATACTTTCTTGAAATTCTACATACCTACTTACATTTTGTGTGGTAATGCTAGCTTTAAAGTCCATTTTTCTCAAATATGACAGTGGCAAGGATGTTAGCATTGAAAATCTACACCAAGGTTTCACTCACGTCTTTGAATCCACCTTCGAGAGTACACAGGGCATAGCAGAGTATATATCTCATCCAGCACATGTGGAATTTGCAAACTTGTTCCTTGCTTCCTTGGACAAGGTCATCGTTATCGACTACAAACCGACCTTAATTCACAGCTAATTTGGAGGCCAATATATGGTTTGCTCCTTTCATTTTGGCATTTGTATTATGCAGTGTAATAAGCTCATCTCCACTGTCTTGATGTAGTACTCGGAAGGGTTTTGTTTTATTTGTATTTACTCCTGTATACGCTCTGTTCTGCTGCTTTCTGATGCAAGCTGCAGATTGAGCTTAATTATGAACATGATGATACTGTTTGAGTTTCTAATGAACAAATCTCTGATGAGATCTCGTTCTTGGTGTTCTACTTTGTGTTTTTGCTGCCACATTTATTTTCCCTGCATTCATAGAAGCAAACTCAGCAGGCTTTCACGATTCAAATCGTTCAACATCATATTCCCTTTTAGTGTGTTATTCAAAACTCAAGGTATCAAAAGCACTAGAAAATTATTGTAATCACAGTGAAATGGGAGCTGAGAACAGCAAATTGTATTTGAAACACTTCGACCCCTTCTCTGAAGGGAGTGACAAGGAAAATAAACGACTTCGCCAAAGTCATTCCAAATCTTCTTTCGACGAAAACGAAAATATGGATTAAGAAAAAAAAATCGAAGAACGCCCGTTTAACTGCATCTATATATGAATTGGCTTGTCGTAGGTTGCCATGGCAGCTTCCTTCAGCGCCTCACTCATTGTGGGATGAGCATGGCAAACACGGGCTATATCCTCGCTCGAAGCATCATATTGTAAAGCTATGGCAGCCTCATGAATCAGCTCTCCAGCATTGGGAGCCATTATGTGCACTCCTAATATCTTGTCTGTTTCCTTTTCAGCCAATATTTTAACAAGACCTTCGGCGTTGTCAATTGCCTTGGCTCGACTGTTTGCCATGAATGGAAACTTCCCAACACGATAAGCAACCCCGAGCGCCTTCACCTGCTCCTCCGTCTTCCCAACAGAGGCTACCTCAGGATGCGTATATACAACCCCAGGGACCTTGTCATAGTCCACATGACCTGTCTTACCGGCTATAAACTCCACACAGGCAACACCATCTTCTTCAGCCTTATGAGCCAACATTGGCCCTGGAATTACATCCCCAATTGCAAAGACTCCAGGCACATTTGTAGCAAATCTTTCATTTACTAGAATCCGTCCTATCTTATCTGTTTCCACTCCTAACTTCTCAAGTCCAAGTCCGGAAGTGAAAGGACTTCTACCAGCAGACACAAGAACGACATCAGCCTCGAGAGTGGTCTGGTCCCCGCCGGCTGCTGGCTCAAGGGTCAGCTTTACACCATCTCCAGATGTGTCAACTCCTACCACCTTAGTTTTGAGCTTGAATTTCATTCCTTGCTTCTCTAGAGATCGTTGAAATTGCTTGCGGACTTCTGCATCCATGGTGGGGACAATATCAGAAGCAAACTCAACAACAGTTACCTCCGAGCCAATTCTTCCCCATACGGAACCCATCTCTAGCCCAATGTAGCCAGCGCCGATGACCACAAGCTTTTTGGGAATTTCAGACAAAGCTAAAGCTCCTGTAGATGAAACAATTCTCTTCTCATCAATGGAGATTCCAGGTAATGATTTGACATCAGAACCAGTGGCAATTATGATATTCTTTCCTTTCACAACTGTGTTTCCCCCGTCAACGGTGTCAACAGAAACTTCAGACGGGGAGATTAGCTTTCCATAGCCTTTGACATAGTTCACTTTATTCTTCTTAAACAAGCCTTCAATACCTCGTGTAAGATTAGCCACTGCTTTATCTTTCTGCGCCATCATGGCAGGCAAATCAACCTCAACTGAAGAAAACTTCACCCCATGGTTTGCAAATGCATGCTTGGCTTCATGATACATGTGGGAGGAATGAAGAAGTGCCTGAAATTATTCAAGTAAACCGCAGTCGATATGTTAGAGACTTCTAGTTACCGCTAATGATCTAAATATTGAATCGAGTCGTCAGAGGTGAGCAACATGAGTTAACATTAATGGGTAATCAACATTTATGCTATGCATAGACAATTATGGCTACCCAGATCAATCATATTTGATTCAGCTCAATTAATTTTAGAACACTAGAGATTCAATCATTTCTTTGTCCAAATTAAGGAAAAAGCTGCATCACGTTTCCTAGAGGGAAAATAGTCGATTATATTGCACTGCAGATGTTCAAAATCTGAAATCCAACCATAGCCGAAAAAACACTCACTTCTAACTAGATATATGAGATTTGCAGCAAACCAAAAATCATATTAGGGCATTTGACAAAACAGCCACGCAGAGACAGACCTGAACAGACAACAATAAGAAACCGCTCCAATACAAAATCTAAAGGAAACAGAAAATTTCAGCAAGAACCAACCGAGTCAGAGAATTTGATCACCGATACCACAAAGGATGAAGTTGATAAAGAAAACGCACCAAAAACCAAGCAACAAACGAAGAAATCTCAGAAAGTAAATCACCTTTGACGGGATGCAACCAACATTGAGACAGGTACCGCCGAGAGTCCCACGCTTCTCGATGCAGGTGGTCTTGAGCCCTAGCTGAGCCGCCTTGATGGCGGCGACATAGCCTCCGGGGCCGCCGCCGATGACGACGACATCATTCTCCTCAGATCCCGACGAAGCGAAGCCTCTAGAGAAGGTCAGCTTGAGAACATCCATGGAGGAAGAAGAATGGGACACATTTCTGGAGAAGAAGAAGGCCTTTCGTCTTGCGAAGCTCGACATAGCCATGGTTGATTGGGAACTCGATCGAAGCTCTCTCGTCTTCTGGGTCTAAAATGGAGGATCGAAATTGGCTTCCTGTTTTTCTCGCTTTCCCCCAACCCCTAAATAAAATAATAAAATTGGTCTCTGTTTGTTTTCCTACATTGGCTGCGTTACACTATTAGAATTCATTTTATTGAAGGAATCTTATGGGAAAAAAAGCCCTATCCTTTTTTTTTTTAATAAACTTCCATACTTGCTTTCGTTTTAATTAATATAATTTTGTCAATCGGTTAAAAACTTCGTATATCCAATCAGAGCGTGCATAACTCAACAATAATTGACATATATCTCCAATTAAAAAATTGAAAGTTAGATCCTCATTTTATATGACTAAATAGTTAGAAGTTTGAATCTTCTTCACTCTTCAGTATCATTGAATTTAAGAAAAAAAAATATTATAAATATTGATTATTTATTTTAATTACTTTACTTTTAAATATTTTTATTTTATTTAATTCGAACATGTTTCGGTGGATAAAAATGTCTACTGCTATCAACTAAAAGTTAGTGTCTAATTTTTTGCAACAAAAACTATTTATCGTTGTAATTGATTTTTAGTAAATAATTTTGAAAATGTATGGAAACCTAATGTCATACTTGTTAAAGAAAATACGATTATGTGATTTTTTTTAATGACAAGGATTAAAATAGTTTTTTAAATACAAAGTCGAAGGATTAAAACAAAAGTTTAAAAGTTCAATCAAGGATAGAAATACTAAAAATGATTATACATGTAACAATTATAAGAGTGACAGTCACATTGAATAATTTTTCTTTTTCACCTTCTAAATCACATCGTTTGTCGTGTAAAATTGGATAAATTAAAAACTTAAAAATAAAATTAAACACAAAAGGGATGGTTTGCATTTGGCCCATATATCATGAGGGAAAAAACAACATTATCTTATAGTTTGAAGTTGAAAAAGAGGTAAAATAGTGGCCTCACATAGTCTGCCATCACCCATATAGGATGTTTGGTGGTGGATGACCAAACCAAAACACAAGATGATATCCTTTCATCTGCCTTTCAAGCTTCTTTGTCTTGTCTTTAATGTGTCAATTCATTCTATAAAATTGAAAAATTCACTAAAATGTTGTTGTGTGATGATGACGTGAACTTAGATTTTTGATAGAAATGGCTCCAAAACCCCTTCCCCTAGATTCTTTTTTTTTTTTTTGTGATATTAATGAACCTTTCCTTTTGCCTTCAAACTTAAAAGTATTTCTAGGGAGCGGACTTTGTAAACTATTAAATTTGAACTTCAAACTTTTTTGACTTTGAACTACCATGGACCTATTTAGAATTTTTCATAGGCGGCAAACATCTGACAACATTAGCATGAGTTATATAAAACTTTAAGTGTACTTTCACACTACCTCTAGTTGATTTTGTTACAATATTGCATTGAATAGTCAATCAATTCATTTTCCCGTAGATTGATATACTTTGCATCGCACTCACACATGCTTGTTATATTTTTGTATATTGTTCACACATTCGCTACGAATTAATTCCATGAAAGCAGCCGTTGACATCAGAAATCGAATTTTCGTGATAACAAAAAGATTTGAAAAAGAATAATTCTTTTTGCAAGTCCAAGACTTCAAGAACTGAAATATTGGATCATTTTGGTAGGTAGATATTTAATGGATATCGTCTTGTATCTTATCTTAAATGGAGAATGAGACGATAATATTAATTGAGATGATGGTGTAAAATGGTTTATGATCCTGCAGACAAGATGGATACTCATTATAAGATCAAGATAAAGATAAACATTTCTAGATGGAGAACTTTTAAATTTCATAGCCAACATTTTTAGATAACAATATAAGTCCAAAACTCTTTAAACTTGACATAACCTTTCCATCTAGGGATCCATTCTTTGTGAACGAGTTAAACTTCCAACTCTATTTAGCAAGGGCTACATTTCTAATTTTTTTAGCTTACTAAGTCGTCGCTCGAGATGAGAAGTGCGTCATCTACAAACTGAAGACGGTTGAGGTGATCGAGAAATTCTTTCTAACTTGGCATGTCAGTGTTAATCAAACCAAATCTAGTCCTCAATTCCTAACCAATGAAACAACATAAGAGAGGGTGAAAATGAACTGGCAAGCAGGCTTTCATTAAGCATTCAGCATTAAGCTATGGCATGGAGGGCTTAAGTTATGTACCCAATTACAATTAGTTTGTATACAAATTGAAACAACAGCAGTGGGAAAGCTTTGATACCTCATTCTTCAGCTGGAGGAACATCACTCAAATCTAAACCCTCTACAGGCAACTCTGGGGTAATTGGACCCAATATTCCATCAGTAGTCAAAGTCAATCCACTCTGTATGATTGAGGAAACATGTCATGCTTTATGTTTAAATTCAACAACATACAATCTGTTGTAGGGAGAAATAAAGGATGACAGAAGATAGGGAGGGAGCATAGTTCAATATCTGAATAATCAAAGTCGATATTCTACCCTTATAGTTATAGCATTACCGAGTAGTTTGACTTCGAGTGTGTTTGAATAATTTTTGAGAATAGTATTCTTGATGGAGGTATCATATAAATAAGCAGTCTTAGAAACAAAAATACTAATAATGGCTTTGCTTACTGTTTTAGAAATTTACAAAAAGTATCTGTCATATAGCAAAACACTAATTTAGAACTATAAGTGTTTTTAATAAGTTAAAAACACGTTTAATTAGTCCAAAACTTATACTAAATCATATAGACCCCATTTGATAAGCATTTCATCTTTGGTTTTCTGTCTTTAAAATTAAGCCTAGAAACATTACTTTCACCTATGTGTTCCTTTGTTTCATTATATAGTTTTTTGAACATTTAAAAAATCTAGGTCAAATTTTTAAAACCCAAAAAAGTTGTTTTCAAATTTGTAATTTGACTAAAAATTCAAATACGTTTTCAAGAGAGGTGAAAATTTTATCAATCAAATTGTACTAAAATAAGCATGATTTCTAAAACAGTAAACTAAGAACAAAATAATGATCAAACGAAACCGTAGATTTTTACTTTTTGACATTACACTCTTAATCGTAGAGGACTCCTGATAAATTGTACCATATCTCCAACACAATATCGTAGAGAGTAAAGCCTACTATCATTTCCTAATGTTCCTTTCTATTCAATTCAATAATTCTACATCATTGTCTTTCTATTCGACACACAAAAAGATAGAGATTATTAATGTAGATAGTTTATCAAGTTAGTTAATAAGGAAAGTTACCGAACCAATATAAAGAATACATCCTCAATCACACAGCTATGAAACTATCAAATTAGTCATGCGTCCATAAGCCTTTCTCAAAATATATACACACTAAGCCTTTCTCAAAATATATACACACACGCTTCCGAAAATTCATAATTGGACATTCATCTGAAAATATAAAGTATCCAAAAAAGTATAAAGAACGTGTATACTGGCAACAATATGTAGTCATTGTGTGTGTGTGTGTGTGTGTGTGTGTGTGTGTGTGTGTGTGTTTTTTTAATCCATTAGTTCATGAATTCGGACCACAGCATGATTCAGACTCCATAATAGCATGTCAAATTTAGTTGCATTTATCATAAACATTCTCAGCGTAAAGTTAAAAAATACCAAGGACAGATGGCTGTAAAATACCTCAGGCTGAAACCTAAGCATGTCTGCACGTGCCATTGCCTCTGCTTGAGCTATCCTCTGCCTGAAGGTTTGTGCCATCTCCTCGGCCTGCCAATAGAAACAAAATCAGAGGTTTTGCTTTCAACACTCAAGGGATATCCACCAAGAGAAAGCCTGATATAATTGTAGCTACAAAATGCTGAAAATAAGAAAGAAAAGCATGCTAGAAGAGGTGAAGGAGAATTAGTAACATTAGTCCGTAATTTCCTCCACCCTAGCAAGGCACAAGATCTTAGCCATAAAAGTTGAACTTTAACTAATGGAATTCACCATTATGGAAACATAGTAACTGAAAGACAATAAGTACGTTTGTGTTGCGTGCATATGCACTTCTAACAAAGAAGAGCAGCATCCATACAAAAAAGACAGGAAAGATGACCCCAGCCAGCAAAAAGAATACCTTCTCAAACACGAGCTTTGGATTGCGAATCATGTCACCAGGAGTGGGCTCTAGCTTCTTGGTAGAGAGACTAACTCGGCCTCTCTCACGATCGTGGCTCAATATCATGACCTATGCCAGAAGAACTCACTGTAAAATTTGTAACAGCTGAGTGTAAGAAACCCTTACAGTCACTTGAAGGCCAATAAACTACCTTAAGAGTGTCCCCAGGCTGAAGAACTGTTGCAATATCTGATATCCGGTCATGACTGATCTGACTAACATGGAGAAGACCATTGATTCCACCAATATCAATGAATGCACCATAAGGTTTAAGGCTTTGAACTGTTCCGGTAACCACTGATCCAATTCCAAGCTGCGCCTGGCTGTCAGCCATAGCCTTACGGTTACTGAGGACAAGCCTCGATTGTTCCTCATCAACTTCCACAAACTTCAGAGGAAGCTCCTTGTTCAGAAGCTCTTCGGCAGTTGATTTCTGAAATAATTGCACAAAGAAAATAATAAAGGAGGTATGATGTAAACTATAAGTATATGATTAACATCAAGAAGACTAAAATAATACTAATGATTTTCAGATTTGTTACATCTATAATCCTTGACACCATAAAGGAAAGGAATTCACACATAGCTATAGTCTATTATATACAAACATCAAACCAGGAAACCTTTCAAAATATGAATATCTTTAAGGGTTTGTAGGAAATACCGATGATATCTGTGAGAAAGGAACAAACCCTCTTAGGCCTTCCACAACTGCCACAACTCCACCTTTGTTTGCGTCAACCACCTAAATATTGAACAAAAGAATGGCTGCATATGAATAACCTCAGGAAAGAACAAGAGAATGGCAAAAGCACAGCAAATGATAATGGGAATAGAGTAGAACAGCCAGCCAGCCAACCCCCCATTCCCCCCACTGTAAATGCGATAGTACTTCCTAGTTTCTCATACACAAGTAGACAAGGCTCCTATATCCATACTTCAGAAAACGAAGATGAACAAAAGCACCACAAATATGGTGTGGAATACCCACCTTACCCTTGACAACAACATCCTCTGCTTGAAGCTGTCTGCACCTCTCCCAAGCAAGGTCATATTGAATGGATCTCAAGCTCAAAACCAAGCTATCATCAGCTTCATTCTCACCAATAATAACAAACTCCTCTCTCACACCAGGAAATATTCCTGCTTCTTCTACATGTTTTATTCTGTGAATGCAAGCCTCCTGCACTGGCAAGTATGCAGATGACTTGGCAGTAATGTCAACAAGTGCTCCATTGGCATCCGTACAGAACACAGTACCTTTCACCTGAAAATAGACACTGAATACATTACAACCTAATCTTCTTAAACTGCCCGTCTAGCATTTCACTGTTATGCACTGAATTACATTACAAACTGGAAGATAACACTATCAATATTTCTTTTCCCACCATAACATAAAATTAACAAACCATTCAAGTTCACAATATCGACATTCCAGTGTAGTTGACAATAAAATTCACAAAATTACATAACAAACTAGAAGACAACACAACCAATATTTTCCCACTAAACCATTGAACTAACAAACAATTCAAGTTCATAATATCCCTTCCAGGGAAATTGACAAGAAAATTCACAAAAGTACAGAATTCCCACAAGCAATTGCAACTTCTTTTCCCACCCTAACGTCGAATCAACAAACCATTCAAGCCCGCCAGAGTAATTACCGAGAAAACCCACAAAATTACAAGAGAAAGAAAGCGAACACAAGACCTTAGTTCCCATCTCAGAATCGAAATCGTATTTCTCGAGAGCGGCATGGAAGTCCTCGAGAGTGAAGGAGATGCCTTCGACGGGGGCATTGCGGCAGCGTTCGTAGGCATCCTCGAAGACCTCCTTGAGCTTGAAACGCTCCTTGGTCTGTGGACTGGGAATGGGGCTGGATATAACTGCAGCGTGAACAGGAAGTGAACGGGCCTTGTTCTGCAAATGCCTCGGAGAAAATGGCGTCGATAGACGCGAAGAAGACAGAGGCGCACATCTCAACCCAGTGAATTGCTGAGCCATGGAAGCCATCTTCCTTCCACTTCCCTCCCTCGCCGATTCTCAGCCTACTCTGTAAACACAGTTCTTCCGGGTTGGATAAGATATCAGGGACAACTTTTTTATTTCTTTAATACATAAATAAATAAATATATGGACAGTGCACACACCAAAAAAGTAAAAGAAATATACATACATATACATATAATTGTAATTGGGGGTGTAAATTCGAAATCACTACTTGTGTTGTGTTTCAGTTGAGTTATAATCCACGATTTAAAAGTATTTTAAAAGTGGTATTTTTGCATATATATAATCTTATGGAGGATAAAATTGTCCATGTCACAAGCACCAGAAAAATAGGCTAGATTGGCCTAGCCAGTCCTGCCCAAAGGAGGCACGCCCATTACACTCTCAGTCGCGTTAGTGCATCCCAATATCAACGCGCCCTAACAATAAGATCGATCGATCGTGGTCAGTGCCACCACCAAGCTGGGCATTCCACAATGGAAGACAAGAATCTCGAAGCCACATACCATGTTCTTCCATGAAAAGCTTATAAAAGGACATAAAAGTCACCGCACTTTGGTATGTTCAAATTCTTTATGAATACGCGTAACATATATTGAATTCCATTACTGACTTAGATATCCGAGTGTTAATCTCTATTTTGCAGGTCATTCACACCTCATAAGGGATAAGTCATTTGGCTTGTGCAAGTCAAATTTACGCAGAAACACAATATAGTAGGAGGTGTTAAATTTATTGGGAATCTGATTCTCAAATGAAATTATGATGGTGAATGAAATTTCCTACTATAAAGTTGGGAATAGAGAAATTCTTAAAATACCTTCCTATTCACCAAAAAAGAAAGAAACTCTAGCCGCACCAAAATTTCATTGATTCGTAATGGTTTGAAATTGAAAAGAAAAAAATGTAAACGATATTATATGAGCAAAATCCAAACTATATAGGGGCAACTAGAGAATGGCTATATTAAATAGTTTGATTTGAAAAATGGTCAAAATAATCAAATATCACGAAAATGGCTAAAAGGTAGTTAGAGTTGAACTACCAGATTTTATGTGGACAAATTTACCCTCCAATCAAAATAGGTAAATTTATCTTGACACTACCCCTATGAAATTGTGACGAAAATATCCATCATCAAAATCTTTAGTACACCTAAATTCTAGGAAACAAGATAGTAAATCAAAATTATACCGTTCAAAAATTTTAAATAACATCTAGATTTAGAAATTTTTAAAAATGTAAGATAAAATCTGTTGAATGCATACTTTGAAATAAAAAAAAAGATTGAATCAAAGTGTAAAATAGACTAAAAAAATGTAAAATCAAATTAGAAGAGTGGAAAAATAAAGATTGAAGCTGTAAAGTATTATTTTTAAAAATATAAATGCAGTAGTTGAAGATTAATACATGATCCATTATGGAAGGGAAGACAACTCAAATGACTCCTTCCCTTCCCACTTTTGCCCTTAACTCCTTCACACACTTGCCTTTAACTCTTCCTTCTTAAAAATAAATAAAATTTGATTCAATCAAGTCTCAAGCCCCTCAAGCCTCGTGCGCCTCAAGCTTTCGGCGTCCCTATTCAGCGTACACAATTTTCGGCATCCCTCTTCCCACTCTTGCCAGAACCTAAAGAACCTCCTTCGGATAAGCTTTCGGTGTCCCTCTTGGGGTACACAATCTCCTAGCTTCGTGATCTCTGATTCCTCTAGTTGAAATCGAAATCCCTTGATTTTAATGGGTGGATAGCTTTAGGCAAAATCCCTTGAAATCAAAAATTGAAATTCTAGGTGATTGTGTGATTTCAATTTTGAAACTTCAATTGAAATCCTGTGTGATTTCAAATTGGGTACAAAGATTCTGGCATTCTTTCGGCAAAATCCTTTGAAGCTTTCGGGTACAAAATCCATTGAAATCATCCATTGAAATCCTCCTTTTGAAATCCTCCAAACTTCGGCGTTCCACCTTCAAGGGTAAGTAGTCGACTGTTTTTTTTTTTTTTTGTAATCGACTGTTTTGTAATACTCCAAACCTCATTGTTTTTGTTATCCAACAAGGGTATTCATTGATCGATTTTGAATGTTGTTTAAATAATTGACTGTTTGTTAGCAACCTCCGATATTCAAGGGATTTTGTTGGACACAACCTGTTTTAAGGACACCTTGTACATATAGTCAGTTGGGGAGATTATATTGAAAATATAATTTAGATTAAATAATAAATAATAAAAATATTGTTAAAATTAGAGTGTAGTTTAGTTTGAAAAAAAAATTAAATAAATTTCCAATCTTAAATCTATCTTAAATTTCAAATTTCAATAAATTTAAACTCAGATCTCAATTATGATATTTCAATAAATATCATTAGTACCTGGAACTTATGATGTTTTTTAGCTCAATGTAACCATTTTATTGTTAAACATTTAAAATATATTGTAAAAAAATCAAGAACATCCAATTAGATTCCGGTAGAACTAATTGATACTCATTAGGAATATAATATGTGGTACTAATTGATACTCATTAGGAACTAATTAATTTTAACAATATTAGGAATACGCATTCTTATTTGTTGGTTCTACCCGACGGATTTTTTTTGGATTTGATTCAATGGTTGAATCTTGTGGAGTTTTCTTTTTTTATCAATAATATAATTTTCTAAGAACTGGGTTTGCTGCAATAGGAAGATTCTTTTGAGTAATGTTTCAATAACTCGATGACTAATTCTCATATATCAAGAATTAAAATGCAGCTTTTTAGAATGTAATAATCATGGCATATTAGTCATGAATGTTGATGGACAATGATAACCCAGTCAAAATGGCCATCTACTCTATAGAATCTTATATCTACACCGTTGATCGACGTCTCTTTCTTATTTTGTGAGATAACCTCTAGTAGCCATATATTTACACATTCATCGTATCTCCCCTTAGGTAAATATTAATATATGTTTCCTTGATTGCTAATATGCATTTTTTATTTTGTTGGTTTTAGTTACCTTTTTGCCATATTTTATGCATTGATCTTTGTTCCGATGTAGTGATAAAGAAAGATTATGCGATGCAAAATATGGCTATTTTCTGCAGATAGTTTTCAATCTATTTTCGGCGTCTTAACTTTCACTACCTCTGTAGATGGTGTTATATACGGGGTTAGTATCTACAACTATGCAGTAGTCGCTGCACCTGACATCCGCCACGTCCTTATTTACTAACAGCCTCATAATTATCGACTTGCCAGCACCATTTCTGAAAAGTGAAAGACGTGTAATTTTTTTTCCTTCTGGAAAATAAAGATCTCTAGAGATACATTCACAGAGTTGTTGTAGGGTGGAATTGAATGGAATTGAAACGTGCCAGGTAATAAACCCTTGATAATTGTTGTGCTCCTCCCAACTAAAATCGCGGCTAACAATGATCGCATAATGTTCCCGCATTGATTGATTTAATTCTTGAAAAAATGTAAAAATAAAATGGGTGGAGATTAATGATACATTGTGTAAGAATATTAAAGAAACACATGTATTTTGTTTGAATCATGTATGTAGATTTGGTGGTTTAAATTTTGTGGAAATATTTTAGGAATTATATAGATTTTGTGGTTTAAATTTTGCGGAAAGATTTTAGGAATTATGTAGATTTTGAGTCTATAATTAGGGACCGATTTAAGGGGATGTGGGAGGCCTAAAACGTGGATGGGTAAAATGGAGAAAGATTGCAAGAGCAATATGGACATGAAATGTGTGGAGAGATAAATAAGGAATTATATACTCCCCAAATTTTAGGAAATCAATTTTAGCCGATTTAAAAAAATTTGGCCATTTTGCTTAACCTGTGAGTAGTCATTTCTACATAAGTATTTGGGCCAACATGGAATGGTTTCATAATGGGTTTTGGGCCTGAGCCCATTTTCTCTTCAAAATAATGGATCCTATCAATATCTTGAGCCATGGAGCTTATCCATTCTGGGCTTATTTAATTTTATATTTTAAACTTTTTTGAGATTGTCAACTTTTTAATTTTCTGACATAAAAGATCCATAATGTGTTTTTATTTTTTATTTTTTTGACGCAGCAAGAGACTTAATATTCAAAGAGAATATATAAACTATGATATGGTTGATCATTGGTGTATAAAGAAAATTCTGAAAGTGTTTCAACTAAATCAGTATTGTATTAGTCAAAATAACTCTCACGTTGAAATCAAAATCAAATGTGTGATGGCCAAAGGATACGTAGAAAATTGAGCAAAATTTTAATATTATTTGAAAAATGCAAACCTCGGATGATTATAAAAATCTCTATTTATAAGGAGAAGTATTTGAATGTTATAAAATCTCGTGAAAGTAGGATCTCTTATCATGATTTTCTATTCAAATAATCTCAATTTGACGAAAGTATTTAAAATGATACGAAACTCGTTAGAGACAAGGTCATGTGTAGGCTTCTATGTGACAACTAAAATCAAGTAGTGCACCTGACTCGAGCCAAGGAGACTACATAATAAGCAGAGATTGGTACCATACGTAGGTTGAGCCAAAATGATTCGGGAGATGTAAAGTAATATCAATCTTATTTAAGTACTGAGACATTTTAACAGACATAGTGAAAGTGAAAATGTGCGACCTAAAGATTATCTAGTCCAAGTCTTACTAAACTAACATGTATCACAACGGTTATGAGGGTAAAACTGAGCGGCCACGTGTTCAATACACAAGAGGCATGTCAATCTGGTGACGTCAACTCGACCGAACAGGCGTGAGCCAGGTTGGCCTTGTCCGACCATTATGGCCATCAGCGCACGTTGAAGGCGAAATTGATTGTGCGTAGTCAGCGCCCACTGTCAGATTAGCCATCGTCGAAATTAGGGGATGAAATCTCGACCTTCCTTACCAAACCAATGTTGAACATCGAGCACATACAAGAAAGCTAGCTGGGTATATGTTACCCAAGTATGTTCAAATCCCTTCTTAATATCCTACTTATCTTCTAACCACCATTGTTGACTTTAGCATCAAAACGCTCACTCCTGTTTTGTAAGTCATCCATCTAGCAGAAGAGATAAGTTTTATTGCTTAGGGAGACAAATGTGTGGACAAACAACGACAATAGACAATATTATTTTCCATTTTAGTTTGAAAACTCTCAAACACAAGACCAAGTGTCCATTTAAAAAAGACATGGAAAAGACAAAGAACATAGGTTAAAGATTCATAATGTCAAAGTGAAAAAAAAAAAAAAATCAAAAGGCAGCCATAGTTAAAATAAAGCAGACAAGAGAATATTATTATAGTGAAAACTCACGAAGAGAAGCCCAAAAAGAGGAAACAAGGAGACAACCAAATGCAAGTCTTTTTTGTTCTTTTGGAAGTTGAAGTGAAGCGAACAAAATGGACGGGCAGACAGCCGCGTTTCGACACCAAGGGAATAAGTAATAAAATAATAAAACAATAAAAATAAAATTTAAATACTGTTTTGATAAGCGTATTTTTCACTATTTTGATAATTTCGTTTTACTTTTTTGGATCATAATTTTAGCATGACATCATCATTCACTAATTTCTTTTTTTTTTTTGAAATATAGGTATATATTTATATCAAACGATTTTCATTGTATATAAAAATCGTTTATAAAATTTGTGTAAAATATTTATAAATAAACACAAAAAAATACTTTTAAAAGCAGTGAATTCAAATAAAACGTAAGGACAAAAATAATATTTAAATAGTTAAAACTTAGATTTAAATAATTTTTGGTTAAGTTATTATAATATTGTGTTCATATTCTCACGCTTTAGGCTTTAGCCAAGAGGGAAGTGGCGGCAACACGAGGATTAAGGCGTGGAAAAGCTCGACTTTTTTTCTCTTTTTCTTTCTAACTTTTTAGGATCTTTAAGTGTAATTTTGTTTTGTTCTCATTAGGATGTTTTAAGTACTTTTTTCAAAGCTTAGAACATCATTCTCTCTAAGTTATTGTATTGTTTGGTAGTAATATAAAAATATTAAAAAAAAGAAGCTATAAGTGCGAAAGTACTTGTAAAGTGTTTTTAACTCGATTGTTTTGCTTAAGAAATATTTCAAAAATATTTTTAAGAGTGGAAGTTAAAATGATTAGTTATCAAGCAATTTTTTTTTTTGTTTTACTAAAGTGCTTTATAGTTAAAATAATTTTGTTAAAATTACTAATTTAAGAAGTGTGTTGGAGGTGAATCCACAGCTTACACGTGGCATGTAACGGCTGGATTTTCAGCAATACGTGTCACTCCCTTGCCAATGAGTACTTACCTCGGTCGTGATTTCTCATGTCGTCCGACCCTCTTCGACGGTCGAGTCGACCAATTACCTTACCTGGACCACTTCGACTTAGACTATTCTCCGACAGACTCCGCGACATCACGCCACACTTAACGACAACCTTAAAGAGCCGTTGAGGCCTTGTCGAGAATGTTGTCGGGGACTTCCCCTATGAATAGACCATTTCGCTTCATTTCAAGGTACGCGAATAATCCAATTATCTCTCTTGAGTTGATTTGGATATTTGTTGATTTCAGCATTAAAGTGCTTGCTCTGTTTTCCAGTCCTTCTGCACGTCATCTGGAGCTCTCTGTGCTGCTCATCCTAGCCGATCTGAAGCTAGTGGATTTGGTCATTTTCTTGATCAAACAAAGTGCTTCTAAAATACCACGGTGTAAAAGTGTGGTTAAAAGGACAGTTAATTTGTTTATTTATTAGGCTACAAAACATTTAGAGTTGGTTTTTTAGAAACAAAAAAGCAATGGGTAGATATTTTCTAATAATGCTCGCAAGTCCTTGAAAGAAAATAAAATTTTATTTATTTATTTTTCAATAATTATAAGAGTGAGAAATGAAGCCGTTGAGGATTATAAATACCTTATTCATTTAAGCTATGTTCATATTGGAAAAAAAAAGATTTATTGGGGGCGTTAATTTTTTTTTATTATAATACAATTCATATGAAATTGAAAATATAAGATTAAAATTAAAATTAAATTTGAAGGGAGTAATAGAGATAATTCCACTATAGGATTAGAGAATGAAAGTGAAAATTTTCCCACAAGAAATTTAAGTGTAAGAGAAACTTTACATGTGCATCATTAATTATTCTTTAGATGAAAGAAGTGTGAAATGTGAAAGGAATAAAGAAGAAAAACTAAAGGGAATTATATGTCAATATGATGAAAGTTTTAATCACTATTTTTTTCCTTTATACAATTAATTATGGAAGGTTCTTTTAAGATTTAGAGATCAATTAGTACTCCAATCAAATTAAACAATAGGAAATGTAATAATCAATATTGAAGAAAGATAATGTCTATGTTACAATTTAGAGTTAGCTTTATTGAAAAATTGGGTCATTAGTGTATATGAACAATTTTGATTTTGGAATTTAGAGCTAAAAGATTTGTAATTGGTAGATTTTTTCATATTCGGTTTTAAAACATTACTTTTTTTTTTTTTACGATTATTTAAAATCAGGATCGAGTTTAGTTGACTATGTTATTATCATTATTGACCACTAAAGGTCATCATATGTTAAAGGTAAGATATGAATCAAATTGAGATGGTTAACGATGCATTACTTTAATCTTGCTCAAAATTTAAAATTTTGATTTAATAATTAATCTTATCATCATCATGTATTTAGACAAATTTAGATTGCAAATATGATCTCGAAATAATAGGTTGGAATAATTATTTTGAATTTCTTTTTCAAAAAATCATCATTAGTACATTTTTAAAGATAATCTATATTTTCGAACAAATGAAATTGTTCTTCTCTCGAACATCATGAATTTGTAAAGAGTGATTTCAATATGAATAAAATCATTACTTTTTACGTATCATTCGATCACAATTCTTAAATATAATTTTCAAAATACTTTTCGATGTTGGTGTGAGAAAAATTAAATGTAAAGATTAGTACCATTAAAAGATAAATACAACAACTTATTGTATTTTCTTTTTACTATTTTCAGCATTTTAGTCATAATTCTTTCAGGTTAGTAGATGAAAATAGATGAGTTAATTAATTTAGTTATGATAGAATAGTAAGTTATTGCTTCATAATTGTTTTACTTTTAAATTTTCTTTGTTTACTCTATTTCTTAAATGCAATAGCTTGCAAGTTGATTCTTAGATTCCAATAACTACACCCTCCATCTAGAGACCCTAAATTTCAATAAAATAACAAAAAATAAAATAAAAAATCTTTAATTCATATTAATAAGATTTTTAAAAATGAATATTTTGCCCCTTCAATTTTAAAAAGTGATTTTTGTCCATTAATTTTAGTTTTAATCTCTTTTTTTCTATTACAATTTTATGGTGACACCACCCTCAAGATTCTTGAAATTCTTGAAATATAATCATAATTTTTTATTATAAAGTTTCAGTTTTGTGTTGAATTTGTGTCAAGATTTTGAAAATAGAAATTAAATGGTCACTTTTCAAAAGTATAGGAACAAAAACGAACATTTTGAAGGTACATGAATTAAAATTGACCAAAAATTGACCAAAAGTAATAGTAGAGGAACCAAAATGAATATTTTGGGAACTAAAGAAAGTATAAAGAACAAGGTAGTATTTTAACCTAAAATCTAAAGAGTGTAAATCAATTCATAATTTTTTTTCCAAGCAAAGATAAAAATTTACTAACTATTTATAATGTTTATTTTCAAATTTTTCTCACACATTATGCTCTACGTCACACAATATTAAATAAAATTTTAAAAAGTTTCAATTACATTCCTACTGGATAATATTTATTTTTAGTTCATGTAATTAAAATTAACACTAACGTAATTCTCAATTAAATAAAACTTGGATCATGTGTCCAATTTTCTTGTCTTACAAATTAGAAAATATAGCATTTAGTTCTTAAACCATATATATTTCTGCCACTTAAGTAATTAAACTACTTTGGGTAATCTTAACAAACATCATCCTTGACTTTAAATTGCATCTATATTGTATTTGGGGAAAATACAATTTATATCAATTAATAAACGTTGACGATTATTTTGTAGCATTAATGCAATTTCAAATTAATTACCTACGCACTATAACACTCAACATTAAATAAAAGTAATTATTTTCTTTTATTTTATTTTTATGAATTCAATAATTATGAAATATGAACCGAATTATCAATTTTTTTGTTAACTGACCGAATTATTATCAACCTTAATGTATTATCTCTTGAACTATATGGTCGAATGGGTAATATTTTGTTGTAACCAATTTGAATGATTGTACAATATAGACGGTAATGTACTCTATAAATTGGATACTGAAATCTCTACTACCTGTTCTATATAATATTTTTTAAAGAAAAGAAATATATATATATATATATATATATATATATATTATTTACTATATTTTAAAAAATTTTAATGTTCAATTTGATATTACATGAATTTAATTAAATATTGAATGAATTTTATTCTACAAATTTGAATAAAATTCATGTGTTAAATTTTTTTTTTATATATTTCTTTTAATTCACGCCATTAACAAAATGTTAACATGATATGTCTATTAGATAAATGTTAGTTGATTTCGCGTATGAGAAGTACGTTGTATCTTGAAGTTATATACATACATATAAAAAAAAGATCAGAAGATATGCATAAAACCTCAGTATGTATTTCTCAGTGGGTTGTTGGATCTTTAATAAGTAAACTGAAGTTGGAAAGTTCAAATGCTAATTTAATTTATTAGGTCGTGCAGTCGTCGACTTCTGTTTTTTCTTTTTCTTTTCTTAGAGATTCGAACTCATTAGATACAATTGTCGATTACCTTTAAGCTAAATTCATATTGACAAGTTTTCTGTTGTGTCAAGTTAAATACTATTCTATTTAGACATGTAATATCAAGGTTTAATTAACATTGTCGACATACAAAAAAATAATTGAAAAAAAGTTACTAAATAAAATTCTGTTTTGAAAAAATTATGATTTTAATTGATTTTTTTTTTTGAGAAATTTAAAAATTGATTGATTAAGTTTAACTTTATAATTTAAAAGTAAGAGGCGTTATGAAATCCAAGGCCATATTTGGTAAGGTTTCATTTCCAGGTATTTTTTTTTTTCCTTCTTCTTTCCTTCTTCAAATCCTCTATAGGGTGTTGATAACTCTTTTTTGGTTTTAGTTTTTCAAAATACAAATTGTTGGATAACTATTTCTCTTCCAATTCTATTTTTCAAAAATAGAAAAATAAAAAATAAAAAAATAAAATCAATCAGGATTTTAATTTTAAAAATATATATGGTAAAATAAAGAAATATACCACGTTTGTAAACTTAATTTTTAAAAATAAAAAATTAAAAAGTACATAATAATGATAAAATAATATCCTTCGAGACGAAGAATAAAGAATATAATAAAAGCATAAACAAGAACAGATTTATTTTCATGGAGGATTTAATGATGGTTTGGTAGACTTTCTTTTTTGATTAAGCAATCAATAAATTTGATTTGAAGGATGGGAAATGAGGAGATTTTAATATGCTTAATTTCATAGACTTGATAGAAGATAGATCTTGAAACTTTTGGCTCCTCCCATAATTAAGGAGGAAAATCATGACTTGCATTAAGTTATTTATTTATTTATTTATTTGTGTGTTCACTCACGTGTATATTTGATAAACAATTATATATATATATCAATTATATATATATGTATATATAAAATAGGAAGATAGTTTTAGTACATTTAAAGGTGGGGATTAAATTTTTTTATCTAGAAAAAGTATATAAATCCTTTTAACTGATAAGTTAGGTGCTCAGGTTGGCTAAGGTAATAATTTTTTTAATTTTTAAATATATATATTTTACATTTTTTTCCTTTTGTATTATTTCGAATGGAATAGAATTTTTATTTATTTTTAATTAAAAAATGACAACATGAAACCTAATTGGTGTTTTTAATTTAATCAATTACCTAATTAGTGAGACAAACGCGGTTATGTTAGTTTAATTTGGGTTTGAAATTTTCAAAAGATGGACAAAAGGAGTAGAACTTAAAATAATTATAATAGTATTATTATTGTTATTTTAGTCATAAAAGTTTACAAAATTAACTTTATATTTTGTTTAATCCCTAGATTTTAGATAGAATTTCCTTTGGATCTTAATCATTAAATTTATATAATATGGATTTGTTTTTATCACTGGTTTAAATACTATTTTATCTATATACTTTCTTTAGTTCATATACTTTCAAAACGTGCAATTTGGGACATATGCTTTCAATTTTTGTTCATTTTAGTCCCGATCTTTCAAAACCTCCAATTGATCCTTATACTCTCAATTTTTGTTCACTTTGGTCAATGTACTTTCAAAACGTCCATTTTTGCCTATTTAATTTTAAAAAAGTTATCATTTTTTATCATTATTTGCAAATTTTTAATACAATTTTTATACCCGAAAGAAACAATTTAATAAAAAGTTATTGCTATATTTTAAGAAATTTAATTGAATATAGTGTCGTATTGAAATTATGATTGAAAAAATGATATAAAAAGAATGCATAGTCACTCTTTAAACAAAGACTAGAATGGCATTTTGAAAATATTGAAATTAAAATGGACAAAAACAGAAAGAATAATTACTAAAATAAAAATTTTAAAAGTATAGGAACAAAACAAACAAAGGCAAAAAATACAGGGATTAAAATAATATTTAAGATTGCGTAGGTTGGATATAGTATAAGATTCGAAAATGAGCTATATGAAATTTATGTTTAACGTTACAGAACACAAAATTAATAATAAGGGTTGAAATAGGTTTTTGTGAAAGACCCCAGAGGGATACGTTTGAGAATAAAGGTAAAAAATATAGAAAATAACTTAAACAGTTAGATAAGACTTTTAATTTTTTGTAACTCTATTTATTATTTAATTTTACATCTCATTCTGCTTTATTTTAAATGGGATATGATTTTGAAAATATATATATATGCCAGCGCAATTATGGTTTAACGCGGTTTTCTTTAGGCTAAAGAGTCTGAAAGGAATACAACAGAAGAAGGGGTGAATTGGAAATTGATATATATTTTTTATTTTGCACAAATTTTAATCATTTATATTAGTAATATATATATATATATATATATTTTTTTTTGTTTTGAGAAAATTTATATTAGTAATATATTGCACCCAATAATAATATACGAAGTTATATTACTAATATTAAATTTTATGTGATTAGATACTTTGGGCCTTGTTTGGGTTTGATTATCATCTCTTGAAATATATTATTAAAAATTTAAATTATTTTATTCACAACATTATGGTAAAAACTTTTTGTCACATTAATTTTAAAACTTTATAGTTGTGTCTACAATTTGATTAAAACTTACAAAAAGAAAAATCATATGAAATATGCAAAATTCGACGCGAGACCATGTAAATTAATTTTACTCCCAAATAGGATTAATGTGGCTTATTATGCTTTATCAATCAAAATAATATTTAATTGAATAAAATCAAATTCACATTGAAAATACGACTTTTTGTGACACGACCCGCCCTAAACACCTACTAACTATAGGACAAGTCCTGCCGACCACAGACCCCCAACCATCTACCAAGTCTATAGTCAAATTCTTTCTAACTTTCTAAAACTAATTTAGATTATTCTTCAACATATAAAACATAAAGTGTAACATAATTCATTTAAAAACAAATAACTATTCGGCCACAAAAGGTACAACTATTCGAGTATAAGTCATTCAAGTTGTACATACAAAATGATATGCAAATTTGAGACGGTGAGTGCCAGAAACTGGTTGGCTATCTTCTAGTCAATGTTAGGTACCTTAACCATTTTATACTCAGTTTAGTTTCATAGATGATTTTGATAATCAAATTTTTACTCAAAGATATTAATATTATGGTTAATTACTATACGTATAAACTAATTTTTTAAGTTGAAGTTTGATCCATAACAATGTATTTATTTTTAAAATTGTTTTTTATGTATTATATTTTATCAATTATTTTAATATAATAATATATGTGAATTCGAACATAATTTAGTAGGTAAGGTACCTACTATCATTCTAAATGACTATAGTTGAATTTCTCACATCTGCGATCATTAAACTTAAAAAGTTCATTATAAAAGTATACTATTGACTATTTTTATACGAGGAAGAAAAAACATATATTTACAATTTAGTATACTTATGAAAAGAACATTAAAAAGAAAAAACCACATAATATAAAAGGTCATCTTTAATTTTTTTAGTTCAATAATTACACGGTAAAGATTAATTATCAAAATGATAATATGTACCTCATCTACTAAATTATGTTTAGGGTGGATCATATTTAATCTATTTAAGTTACAATTAATTATAATAATTCATCAGCAAATTAAAATAGATGGCCATGGAAAAGCATCAATCAAGAGTTCTCTCTCTAGCTTTCTCTCTCTAGAACCTATTGACTTTAGGTGCATTTAATTGGGAGTAGGCAGCCCTAGGGTTTGAAATTTGAGGAGTTTAAAGCCCTAAAATGATCATTTAAAGGACCATTCTGGTCACAAAATTGGAATAATTTACAAAATATTATAAACTCCCAATTTTCAAACTCATTTGATAATGAAGTTAGTGGGTTGTGAATTGTGATACAATCCATTATCAAAACGTTACATCGTCTAATCAAACCTTTTGGATTCTTATATAAGGGGCAAAAATGTCCTAATTAAAATATAAAACTAAAAATTAAATAATAGATCAAATTAAAAAATAAAAAATGTTAACCTAACATTAGTTAACTGGTTAAGATATGTCAAACTGAGCGTAGTTTAATAAGTTTAAGTATATATTTCGATAAAAAAGTCGTGAGTTCGAATTAACACCCTAAAATTTTTGAATATGAAATGTTTTATATATATATATATATAATTTTGAAAGGTTTGCATCGATACATCTTAATTTTCTTCTTTATTTATTATTATTTTACAATTAATGGTATCTTTCATCTTTTTATTTGTGCTATTATAAAATTAATTAAATTAAAAACATTTCATGCGTGTACCATACTGGTAGTAATAAAAAGCCACGCCATTACAAAAATTTTGAATTATTATTTTCAAACTCCTACTGAATTACTCTCTTCTTAATTACACATTTAATGAGCTATCTCTCACTATGCTTATAATATAAATTAAAGTCCATTGTGCATTTTCTTTATTTTTCTAATTTTTAACATATAAGTACTTTCGAAAATTATTGGCGGAATTTCAAAAATTAGGGTTTCATTTTAAGGGAATTTTATTTTTAGCTTGATTTTTTATTGTGAAACTCTTCACCAACAAAATTTTTTATTTAAAATTTTCGTTCTTTAAATACAATGGGAATGTCGGTCATATTTCCAAAAAAGAAAATAAAAAATAAGGTCTATGAAGAGTTTTCTTAAGCCTTCAAAAATAGACTAGCATTTTAAAAATGTTTTTAAGGTACATTACTAGCAGGAAAAATTATTTATTCTTTTTTAGGATAGACAGGGAAAATTATTACCTTACAAAAATAGATAACAAATAATAAAATAAAATCTTTATGAAGTGGACCCAACAATAACTAGTTTTCCAAAGTTAATTTCACGATGGGACTAAAGTTTCAAAGTTACTTCACTAAAGTGGAAAACAAAAAGATTCACATTTTTTTCTTTCTTTTTTTGGATAATAAATCTAATTTTGGAAACACACCTTTAAAAATTTAACCTTACTAATAGTAAATCGACAGATAGGATGTGTTATTGACTATAATGTGGCGCTATGTGATAAAGCCATGTGGATTCGACATTTTAAGTTGTGACATAGAAGTCAGACTAGTTATAATAACCTATCTTACAAGTCGGGTTGTTTAGTCGTGGATAGTTGTGATCCATTTGATAAATGACACACCTTCATTAGGTGTAATCGATTCAGTGAGCCACGTAGTGTGGTGCCGATAAACACAATTGTGGCAGACCACCATAAAAATAGGTGGTGCTAGAGTAAGACAATAACTCATATGTGGTTGATTTTGGCGTGGGAGTGCATGAGCCTTGATACAAATATACCAGCCCCCTACAGGCCGCGTGTGGGCCAACACAAAAATTAAAGGTCGAAAGAAAGGAATTTCTTCAAAATAAATAGGTAGGGAATCGACTCCGATCAATCCCTGTCTTATTTAGTTCAATTTTAACTTAACTTTGGATAACCTTTGGTTGGCACCACATCGGTATCTAGGTTTTTGTTCGAAGTTATTTTCCTAAAAAACATATTGGACTAATCAAGCTTAGTTTGAAAAGTTATACATCACCTTGCTGAGATCTCCTAACAAAATCATGTGGACGAAGTTGGATAAAAAATAAACAGAGTGAACGAGTTTAAATCTTATTTGGGTCTTTTTTTGTTCAATGGACGATCGAAGTGTTAATTTGAATTTTTGATCTTGCAAATGTTACTTTATATACCTTAACCAATTAAGTTTTGTGTTAACATTTTTTTCGGAAAGAAAAAGGTAAATATCTTATTCATCCACCTAATAATTAGAATATATTAAAATTTTTATTAATTGAATTAATGAACAACGCTTCTTTTAAATTTAATAATTGTGGATTGGAGATCACATCATCAACTCTTAGAATAGTAATAAATGTTTTATCCACTAAATTATACCCGAATAATAGTAATAAATGTTTTATCCACTAAATTATACCCGAATTGACACGAAATTAAAATAGGTAAAATTTGAAAGAGGCACGAAAAATATTTGAAAGTTGAAGAGATCAAACGCGGAAAAAGACGGATTTGAAAAAAGAAACATGTCACATTTTATGTAGATAGATTAAGAAGGGTGGCTTGGAGGATGAGGTGCCACTGAATCTAGACTTCATCTATACTTGTCCTTTCAAGAAATGACTAACATTATTTCTCATCGCTAAATTCTCCTATCATTTTCAATAAAATTTTCTCTTCTTTTTAGTTAGCATCATCACCATCACTAGACAACTTGGTGAACCAAAATTGAATAATCTTTCTAATTCTCTTGCTTTTCTTTAATTACATACTTTCTAATCTTTTCTCTTCATCTCTTGCTTTACTTGGTGAACCAAAATAATATAGAATATTTTTTTATTCTTTCGAAAGATCGAGTCAAACTTGGAAACCAAAAATTTACTCGCTCGTTCGATTGTTTATGAAGTTGTAAGTTTATCATGTGATGGGCATAGAATATATTGCATTTGTATGGTTTAGACAAGCAAATCATTTTAAAGTACGTCATTACTCAATACATCTAGCTATCATAATTTGAAGGTTCGAGCACGTCAAAGTACTTTTTAGTTAGCCATCAGTGCATTTGGACATGATCTTATAATATTTGTTTATCAAAAAACTCGTAGAATTTTAATATTTAAGATAGGTGTCCATCATCGAAGTTGAACTCATCCCCTCAGTCTTTTTATTTTTTTTTCACCTTGTTTCAGTGATACTAATCGAACCAATAATGGTTGTGATTATCCACCATTTTAAATCTCTTGTTTGCACACAATAAAATCAAACCAATTGATACTAGTCGATCAAGTCAATCGAATTAACTCGATCTTTGGCTTTTTTTTATTTTTACACTTAATATAATACAAACACACATGTACATGGAATCCATGGATTGGTTAAAGAAACAAAGCATTCTTTAGGGTTTTTCTCTCTCTCCAATTTTTAGTCTATGCAAAGAAAAAAGTGGGAAATAGTTAATTAATGTAAATTTTGGATAAAAATTATTTTTAATGGAAACTGATCAACCAACGGAAACCATCTAGAGAATTCAACTTGCTTTATATATATATATATTAAATATTTCAAAAAATATCTTACCCAAAAATAAAAAAAGAAAAACCGAATCGGTATATTCAAATACAGTGGACGTGACCAGGACACGTCATGGTGCCACATCAGCATCCATTCCCGTATTTAATTATAAAACAATGGCTTCCCGGTCCACGTCAGCAGGCCCTTCCATTTTGGGCAATTCTATGAAGAGGCAAAAATGATGGATAGTGGTGTGTGAGGGCGACACGTAGGCCCTTTAAACAAGAACCGAAGTTTATTGTTTAATTAAAAATAAAAATAAGTATTCGCCTGAATTTGTATGTATTTTTTTTCCTTCTCAACATTTTCAATTAGTTTCTAAATATTTTTATCGCCATTTATTTTTTTAATAAGTTATTTAACACAAACTTGAGACTTATCCCTCTTTTATTTCATTTATCAAGTCAATAGATCATATTTACTTTGATACGACTTGAACTCAGTTCAAATAATTAAAACACTTATCTCCTATAAAAAATAGTGAATTAGAATCTTTATTTTGATATGTTGTACTTAAAAAAGAAGGATAATTATTTAAAGCCACACCTAATAAATTACATATAAAAAATTTATAATTATGTTATTGAACGAAAATCCAACCGCATTTATATGTTTATACAAGGTCAAATTTTAAATAGATCAAGGTTTTGATTAAGAGATTAATGAAAAATTAATAAATTCCTAATTCAAAACAAAGGACTAAAACATAATATTTAAGAATTTAAGGACTAAAATAAGATTGAGTCCAAAATTAAAATATTGTAGGGTGATCTAGAGTATGTAGAGTTGGAAACCAACATAGTTACGTATACTTTTTCTTAGTACGATTAATTTAATTTTCTTGTTAGGGCTATGAGGGCATTATGGTCAAAGAATGCGAAAAGAGAGATTAAAAAAATATTTAATTTGGGAGCGCATGCGTTCAAGAAGGTCAAAAATGGGGTGAAGAAGCAAAGAAAGATATAATAAAAAAATAAATAAAATTTGTTACAAAGCTGAAAACAGTGACGTGTTTGGGTCAAAGACGCTTCAGATGAGTTTTGAGGGGAAAAAAAAAAGGAAATTCATTTTATTTTCCCATTCCAAACACCGTCCTTTGAAAAGGTCAAAGCCATTTATCCTGAAAACCCGGCTTTACCTTTGAATTTTTCAAAATCCCAATCCCATCCTCTCTATTAACTTTCATTTTCTTTCCATACATGCATTGTTAAATTTGTTGAAGACTTCGATATTTTTATATGTTCATGAATTTGAAACGATTAGAAGGTGAACTAATACTTTCGTAGTTTTTTTTGTAGAGTGTAAAAATATATTTTTATAAAGAAAAATGAAAAGATATCGATAAAATATTACAAATGATAATTTTTATCATTTATTTGTTATTTTAAATATTTGTTTTTCTAAATTTTTTAATAAATATTTATGGTATCGACATTTTGTCGATATTTTCGTTGACATTTCCATAAAATTGAGATCTTAACATTCGTATCGCATCGACGTTTAAGACTTTGCTATTTACCATCCTCTCTTTTTATTTCAATTGCTCTCTACAAATTGGTCTTATCTCAAACACTTTTTTTAATATTAAAAAAACACATCGATTTAAGAATAGGTTAGGTTGTTAATATGAGCTTTTAAATAATAAATGGTACTTAATCTTGAGTCGAAAATTCAAAATTTCACACTTATATTTGCTGTATTAAAAAAATGTTATATTACATTTTTGGTTCGTGTGTTTCAATTAAGTTTTAATTCAGTCCCAATATTTTTTTATAGTTTTATTATTAATCAAAATTTGTTTTGGGTATTTGCAATATTACAGATGAGTAATAGAGATAGACGTGGCTTAGATGTAGGGACATTGTAAAATGAATTTCATAATGTGACGATGTAGTTTTAATAATTTAGGAGTGTGACAAGTCGTTGTATTGGTTGAAGAACTTGAAATTATCCATGGTTCATATATTTTGATTAAAGTTGTGGCATGATATTTAAGAATGGATGATATTTTAGTAACTTAGTACGCTATGTTGATCAGAACAACCCGCAATTTCAAATTACAATCCTATAATTTAACTTAATTTTATAATTCATACCCATATTTTAAAAATTGTTCTAAATGTTCCTATAATTAGTACATGTGTATATATAACAATATAAATAAGTTTATTAATTAGACAAATTCGTAAATCAAACTAAGAACGGAATCAATTTAAAAGATATGATATAATTTAAATATGATAGACAAAAAATAATAGTGGATTTATATTATTATTTTTAATGTTATTCTAATTTTCTTTTCTTTTTCTTTTTTTGAAATTTATTCTAGTTCCCTTCGAGGGAGTAGGAAAATAAGAATTTTGATCTTGGAGTAAGAATCCTTCTAGATTTTCTCCGCCTACCTTTTTCCTCTTACACGCATCATATTTATTTAATAAATTCTAAGTATCTAAAATTAGAGTGAAATGATTAAATAATACTATGAATATAATAATGATTCTTATAGATATTTCATATTATATGGTCTTTGTTTTCGAATATATTCTTGGATTAGAAAATGGCAATAAATTAATTAGTTAATTATGCATATATTTATATATGATGATGCTCTTGAAAATGACAATACTATGATTGCCTCTTTAAGCATATTCCAAATGGGATTTAATAAATAGATTAAATTATAAAACAAAGAAACAAACAAAATTGGTTGTTCACACTTGGGTGTGTAAATTGTTTAACTTTCATATATTATTTCTTTTTCAAATAATTTATTCATTTGTAGCCACTGGCAATTTTTGAAAATTTGAGACCCATAATTTAAAATATTCTGGTCATTGAAAGTTACCAACTTACCATGAAGATATGATTTCTAAACTCATTTTAGTCTGGCTGTCCAATCCATTTACTTTTAAACATTTTTTAATAGGTCTACGATTATTTAATTTTATGTCTACTAAAATTTTTTCGTTAATTTTGTCTGTTTACAGCTTACTTGGCACGCTGACTGTATTATTGAGATTTATCTAATGAGTTGATTTTCGAGTGGATGTTTTGTGGTACAAGAGTTAAGTTAATAGAGAACCTTCACGAACTTATTGAACACAAAATTGAAAATTCATGAATTTATTAGAATATTTTTAAATTACAGAGACTGTATATAATTTTAAAAGTTTAGAGAATTATTGGAACTTTTTTAAGCAAGTGGATTAAATCTAAAAATTTAAACCCCAAACTTATACAGTAACAATGAATTTATAATATATATCTCATATTAATTTTAAATATTGTTGACATAGTTAAAAATAAATTGGAGTACTAGTATAAAATTTTTATTTATATTTATATTTATATTTTAACTCAACAAGAGTGAAGAAATTTGAACCCTGACTTTGAAGGAGGTAAAATTGATATAAAAAGTACGATGATATTTCGTTAACAATGTTAATAATAGGATCTAAACAAAAGTATAATCTAGAGTTTGAAAAATGAAATTGAAACTTTCTAAAATTTAAAAAATAGAATTGACATTCTCTTAAAAATAATTAAAAAAAAACTAAATACACATAATACTCAAAATTTATGAACTAAATTCATGACTTTAACTTAAACTTTTAGTCAAATTTGTAGAGTGAAACGATATTAAAAAATAATAATAAATTGGAGTGAAACACGGAATAAGGTATGAGTTAAGATAATATTTTTTCTTTTTGGAAAAAGAATTGTAATTAAAAATAGGACGTTGAATGATAAACATCCGCTAGTTACTAACTAACGTGTCATTTATTTTAAATAGGTAACAAAATTATATTTGAGAGTAATCATAAATTATACAAATCATCAGATTAATTTTAAAAATCAGCAAAATAAATTGTGTTACGTTATTGTATTCAAACCACTTTGAGCCCATGAGAAGAAGGCTCATATAAGACACAATAACACTATAAATAGAGGATGTCACATCTCATTTGAGGCATTTAAATTTATAGTCAAGTATAAGATTTTCAAATCATCTACAAGTATTAAAAAAGGGAGATTCATAAGCAAGTCGAGCAACTGCGTCAAGCTATAACAGAAGTTTTGAGAATTCAAGAGAAGGTCACGATGAGATGAGTCGTTTATCATCACGATAGGTGTCAAGTGGAAGTGCAATGATGTATGCAGCTACGACATCCCAACAGACTGGTAAACTTGAGATTTCAAAAAAGAAGTACCATTCGGAGTGCCTATTGAAGAATGAACCGACCACTCATAGGCAGTGGCTTGGTTAAGGGAATCCATCGGAGTCGTAGCCGAAAGCGAGTCAAAGAATCTACTATTTTTGTTATGATTTTAGTAGACTTCATCAAGAGACAAGCTAAAGACTTCAAAGATCTTCAATAAAGCCAAAGAGTCAAATACCTCAAATATTCTTCAACAAACTAAAAGTCGAATGTACCAATCTCCTTAATAGGAGAACAAATTCATTAACTTTCAAATAAAATTAATTTATATTGATTAGAGAATTACATATTAGAAGTCGCAACACTCATACATAAATACAAATCAAGTTCATTGAATTAGAGTTTCTGTTCCTATAAATTCTTCACAAATATAAGTTAAATTATATCACACATTAATGGTATTTTTTTATTATACTTTCATCGTTAAAACGTTTCATTTTAACTTTTTAAATTTCTAAATAGTCTAAATAAAATCTTTTATCAACTTTCTTATCAGATTAGATAATTTCAGACTTAATAATAACTCCACGACGAATACTATTATTTTTCTCCACTTTTTCTCCTACCAAAAATTAGAGCCTCCCTCTCACAATCAACGAAACTAGGGCCCATATGGCAGAGGCAGCAAGCAACAAAGATTTTAGCACGTGACCGTCATGCCCATAGAATATTAGCTTTTCTTTTTATTCTTTTTTTAATACTCAAAATCCAAGCACACGTTACTCCCATAGCCCTACTCCACATCTTTTTAAAAATAAAAATAAAAGAATATATATAACAAAAGCTTATATTATATTATTATTGTCATAACCACTTGTATTTATTATATGATTAAATTTAACTTCGATTTAATAACCTAAATTATCTAGAGGATTAGGGTTAATTAATAAACCATCGAAATTAAACACTACTACGATAGTATTTAGAAGCTAATAGAAAAAGTATGTTAGCCTCCTATAACCTATATATATGAATTTATCAAATAGTGTCCACTCATTTAAGATTTTTTTACTTTACAATTTTTTTTTTAAAATTTTTGTGGTATCCATTGATGTGATTAGTCAAATTGAAAAGGTTAGAATTTATTCAATTTATAGAAAATTAATGAAGTAATGGAGAAGTCATTGAAATGAAACGTTATTCTCAACCAAAAGATTTATATCAGTTAGAATAAAACTGAGGTCTATCACCCGGTCATTTCTTTCATATAATTAACAAGTCTTTAATTATTTGATTTTCAAGATCGTTGATACTCGTAAGACTATAGCTAATGACATTTTTTGTTTGTTTGTTACCTACTCCCAAAATATGATAGTGTCACTTTTATTGCTACTTGTTGTGGGGTGTTTTTTTTTTTTTTTTTTATATATATATAATAGATAGATAAATAATAGCTTAGTGTCACTTTTATTGCTACTTGTTGTGGGGTGTTTTTTTTTATTTTTATATATATATAATAGATAGATAAATAATAGCTTGTATCATGTGAGTCATACGCCTATCCGTTAAAAGTTCTAAAATATTTTATATGAAAAGTATTTTCATAAACAAATTTAATATTATTACGTGTGATTAAAAAGAGCTGAACGGCCAAATCAAAGTCGATCGATTGATTTGATGGGAGTCACGGTCGGTTCGACCAGTCGGTCAATAATTGATTTCAGCCGACCAATGTTCATCCCTAGATATCATCATTCATATCGATGAAAATATTTTGTTCCAAACATCAAAATATAATTCCAATTATTTTTAGGGCATCAAAAGATTTAGTAATTTAAGAGTGATTTTGAAAATTTTATAGTAAAATATAAAATAAGCACAAAACAGGCATATATTTTATATCAAGTATATATATCGATTATTAATAATAGTAAAAGATTGGTAACATATATGAAATTATTCTATTTACGTTTTATCATCATCAAACTATTATTAAGAATTATTATATTATTTTTATCATTCACTTTGATTAAGAAAAATAACCGTAGTTGCTATGTTCACTGCATAATAAATATCGGTAGCACTTAAATCCAAATTAATATTCTGCCTCAACCTCTACGAATCTTTTCTTTCACATTTCATATCGGATTTGAACTTCTAACCTCATCTTGAATCGAAAGGACAAAAGGCACCTATTAAGTCAAATTATAACGAATTTTGAGTTTGAAGAGGAGGTCGATGGTACAAATTCTACAAAAGTGAGAAAAACTTATAAAAATAGGACATTAGCCAAAATCTAAGAAACCATTAATATCTCGTTGGATAATAGATTTTGAAAAGTAACATAGTAGGATATATAATGAAATGTTGAGACCATAGATATTGCCATAGTTGGTTTAAGATGTAGGTAAATGAGGCGATCGCCTAAGGCCCAATCTAGAAAACCTCATATCTTTCTTATAATATATATATATATATATATATATATATATATATATATTATAATGTTGTTGTCTGAGGGTTGGTCGCGGTTCATTGGTGTACTTACACACTAGGCTACCCTTCTCCGAAAGCTCCATGGGACCACCTACCACTAGTCTTCGACCGAAGGGGTTTATTGCAGAAAAACGCCGTGATGCAAGTCCCCAAAGAGGGAAGCCCAACAAATGTCAGATGCAAAGCCCCGCACCTCATTAAGATCATATTGGCATACTCTCCCAAAAAAAAAAAAAGAACATACCCCATTGAAGACGAGAGTGAGGTACAACAAGGTCAACTCCCAACCAGAAAACAGTTAGCCTAGCTTCCTCTACAAAGAATGGGAGTGTGGATGAATCGACATCAAATAGAGGAATTCCATTTTTCTTTTCAGCAAGCGACATGTCAGATCCGGGGCATCCATTTCACAAAAACTTACGGATCCCCCCTATCAGTACCTTGTGATCTTCTCAAAGATTATCACGAGCTCTCCCCGTCAAAACCCTCTCAAATAAATATAAAAAAATGTTAGAAAATCCATAATTGACGAGCCTTATAAATTATTCTCAATTTTAATGGGCTGCCTTCCGAAATTTTTTTAATATTTTTCATTCCAACTAAAACCTTTTAAATTTCTTAAAAATTCAATAATTCATATAGTTGCCTTGAAAACTCTATCAAATTTAGGTTGGGAGGCCTTTCATATATATATATATATATATATATATATATATATATTTTTTTTTTTTTTTCAATTAAAATCTTTCCGATTCTCTTAAAAAAAAAAAAAAAAAACCTGCCACGAATATATGGTATAGATTAGATTAATTTTAATTAATTCCCTCCCTCCCTCTCAACTTTTCATCTCTTTTTGACATCCCAACTCCAAGATTATTGTTGCTAGAATAGAAATCATATCTTCTAGTTTATTATTTGATTAATCTAACAACTTCAAAGTTATAAATTTTTGCATTATATTTCTTTTACTTTTTAAAAAACTTATTCTATATTGTTCAATACGTTAATATTTGAGGTTGGTTTAGATTAGCTTATTTTATCAATAATAATTTTGCAGATAGATATATTGAGCATTAAATTTTTTTTTTTTTTCTTGAAAGAAATGAGACGAATTTGGGGCTCCACAAAAGAAGGCATAGGAGGAGGGAAGGGGGTAGAATAGGGAGAAAAGAAAGACAGCGAGCCGTCAAATGCTGGAAGCTGCGGCCATTGCCACACGAGACTATAGATGTAGCCAAACATTGGCTTCCTTTTCCATCAATTCTTCCTTCCTTGTTTTTCCACTTTATTGATGAGAGTTTATTTTTGCATTGTAATTTATTTATTATTCGAGTTTTCATTTCTTTCAATTCTAATTAAAATTACAACTTAAATCAATCATCCAATTATTACTTTTTATTAGTTATATTTTTTTATTTAATTTAGTTCTTCAAACCTTCCGAGACGTGTAATTGAGTAAAACTATTTATGTGAATACTTATTTTATTTTTATTGAATACTATTTAGTTGGATTGAACTTAAACATTTTGATATTTGAATTTGAGTGTTTTTAAGTTAGCTTTTTAATTGAGATTATTTTTTTAGGTAAAATATGTACTTTTAAATATAGCAGCGAGTATATAATATATACCTATAGCATAATTTGATTTGAATTAAAAAAAAATCACCACTTCAAGAAAAAAATGTTTAAGTTTGAGACATTTAAAAAAAATTAAAAGTACTGGTATTTTTTAAAATATATATAATTTTTTTGCTATCCAATATAATTTTCTCTATTTTTTTTTCTTAGGTCTAGGTATTTTTATGACTTTGTTTGGTTTGGACTGTTTTATTTATTGAATTTTGTGTAGTTTATAAGCTATTTATTCATTGGAAATTTTATATTTTGGTTTTGAAAAAAATTCATTTAATATTAAAATTGACTCATTTCACTTACCCACATGGGTAAAAAAAAATTGGGTAAACTCAATTAAAGTTATACTTATACAAGATAAAACATTAACAATTCTGAAGAGTATACAAATAGAAAGAATTCAAGTATACAATTCAAAAGGAAAGAACCACTCAATATACTCAAATTGTTAGCACAAAATAGCTTTAAAATAATATTATTTTATCGAGTTTGGTTTTGAATATGGATAATGTTTAATTTGAACAATAATCTCAATTACAATTTCAAATAAAATAAGATAAAAATAATTAAGCTCAAATTTCAAATGGGCTCTAAATAGTCAAAATGTACAACTCGAGAGTAGCATTAACTATATTAATAATGAAGCTTAAGTGGTAATTAAGTGATTAATTAATTAATTGAACTCCTAATTGCGGCTTCCCCCCTCCACTCTTTTTTTCCCATAATTCTTATTTATTTATTTTATTTTTATCCCATTTTAATACCCTCAACTTTCTCTATCTATAAAACCACCCCCCTTGCTTCTCTATCCTCCCACTTCTCTCTCTTCAAATTTTCTCTCTCTCTCTAACTTTATCTCTCTTCCGCTCTCTCTCCCTCTCTCTCTAAAATCTCTGTTAAATTAAAAATCAAATCGAAGCTGCCGCCGCATCAGGCCAACCGATCGCCGGAAAATGGACGGTAGTAAAGAGAAACGATTCGACGCCGGTAGCTTCCACGGCGGTGAAGACGACGGCGACCTGAGGAGAGGACCGTGGACGGTGGAGGAGGACATAACTCTGATCAATTACATCGCCAATCACGGCGAAGGCCGGTGGAATTCCCTCGCCCGCTGCGCCGGTACCTAACTCATTCCGATTTTCTTTATTTAATCGTTCGCGCATTTCTCGAAGATCGATGTTCATTAATTGGTTAAAAATTTCAGGTCTGAAGCGAACGGGGAAGAGCTGCCGTCTGCGGTGGCTGAATTATCTCCGGCCGGACGTCCGGCGGGGAAACATTACGCTCGAAGAACAGCTCTTGATTCTCGAACTTCATTCCCGATGGGGAAATAGGTAGCTAAATTTCCCTCGTTAATTAAAATTCGCAAAATGTATATATAAATATATAGTTTCACAAAAGTCTTTGAACTTTATTATAAATTTTTGCTTATGAACATATATTTATTTTAGTTTATAGTTTGAAATTTGAAAAGATTGAATTGTGAAATTTTTTTTAGATGGTCGAAAATTGCCCAACAATTGCCGGGACGAACGGATAACGAGATAAAGAACTACTGGAGAACTCGGGTGCAGAAACACGCAAAACAGCTGAAATGCGACGTTAACAGCAAGCAATTCAAGGACACGATGCGATATCTCTGGATGCCGCGCCTCGTCGAACGGATTCAGGCAGCCGCCACGGCCGCCGCGTCCTCCGCCGCGGCGCCGCCGACGATCGTGAATAACAACGGGAACGATTTCGTCGGAACTCCACAAGTGACGCCGAGTTACACGTCGGAGAATTCCAGCACCGGCACCGGCGGCGGCGGAGTCTCCTCCGACGGGACGCAGGTTTCCTCCGTCTCGGATTTGACGGATTGCTACAACAATTTCCGTGTTGGCGATTGTTTTCCGATGGGTTACAGCCAGGAGCCGCCACCGCTGCAGAGCCCGGCCGGCGGATTCTTCAACCAAGGGATGTTAGATTTTCAAGCCATGGAGCAGAGTTCTTCCCAGTGGCTGCCGGACGGCGGCGTCGACATGTCGGAGAGCCTGTGGAACGGCGCCGGCGCCGACGACTTGTGGTTCTTGCAGCAGCAGTTAAATTAACATCTGAAAAAAGGAAAAAAGAGAAAAAAAAGAAAAAAACAGAACAAAGAGGAATAAAAGGGGAAGAGGAACATACACATAATTTGTAGAGCTCAAGATTTCGCCTCTTGGAAGAAGGGGGGGAATTAGAAGAATTAATAGGATTTTACGAAGAACAGGGTCCAATTTTTTGGATTATTCTGTTTTTTTTTTTTAACTGTTTCTTTAGATTTCCAATTATTGGGGTTTGGGGGAAATTTGTAAAATTGAATCTTGAGGGTTCTTTTTTCTGTATCTCATTCTTTGAATTATTGGCTCTTCCGCAAAGGCAAAGGGAATGCTAGCTAGCTAGCTTCTTCCTCCCCCTTTACTTTTTCTTTTAAATATTTAGTTGTTTAACTTTTTTTCTTTTTATGGTTAAATTATAAATTTAGTGTGCATATTGAATTTCAATCGTGTTATATATATATTTAATGTATAATTTGACTTTAAAACTTCAAAAATTATGATTATGTTTCTTTGTTACAAATTCTTACTACATATCTATATGGTTAATTACCATATATTTCCAATCCCATATAAACAAAATGGTAATATAGATAAATAAATGGTGATGTAATATATCTATTAGACGGGCTATGAATAATAAGGAACTATTTTGTGAGAGATTAACACGAAATACTTTGCTAATTAGTATCCTATAAAATAGTAATTCATGTTTATAGTGTGAGTAGGAGGAAAAATGACTCTTCAAAAGCCAATAACTTTCAAACTCACAACCAAGAGAAGTATTCAGTGTGGAATTGAATTGTAATTTTATATAATTTTTAGCACCACAACAAACAAATGAACAATACATGCTAACTAGTGTATAGAGTTCCCATGCTTTTTTTTTTTTGGATTTAATGGATTGATTAAGTTTTTTTTCTCTTTTTTTGAAAACTAATAGATAATTAAGTTAATCTCAAATAATGTCTTAAAATTCCTAAGAAAGTACCTCTTCCTAAAATAAGTATTATTTCATAGAAAGCCAACCTGATAGTTAGGAAAAAATAAAATATCTACGTAAAAAATATTTGTTTTGGAAGTAATATTAAGAGAGACAAATGAAGAATACTTGCTTACATATATGTTAGTAGTAATTAAGAGTTACTATTGATTTTTTAAAGTAACTATACTTGATTACACAGGTCATAATGAGCTTCTATATGAATATATTTTTATTAAATCTCACTAATATTTTAAGTTTTGATCCGCTAAAAATAAAATCACCATAAGAAAGTCACTATGAAATATTGTTTTTTTTTTTTACTTCAACAATTGAGAGGCAAGGATCAAACCATTAATTTTTTTAAAAATGATAATAAAATATCTTATATACTGAGCAGTGTTTAAAATAACCACCTGAAATATAATTTATTTTTAAAGCGGTGAATTGCATCCATTTTATAAATAAAATAAAATTTGTAATTTTACGTTATTTTAAAATTTAAATGTTTTCATAGTGGGAAGTAAATAGTTTTGTGTAAGTAGATAATGTCGAATTAAAATAATGAAAGACGTGCATAATTGGTTCCACTTTTAAATATTTAAATAATAATTTTTTTGGGAGTTTAGAAAACAATAAACTAATTTTATAATTAGGATATTGATGTCCACGGGGATTGAACCAGACCAAAAGTGCCCCCCATTGTTCTAGATTGCCAAAAGGGAGCCGACGTGGCACTCCCTCATTCGTTGATTTTTGGGGTTTAAAATTTAATTAGGACATTATTATGGGGCTAAATTTTTCAAAAGTTAAAACATGTTCTTATCATGTTTAATGAATGCCACCTATGTACTCTGTCCCCCTGTTTTCTTTTTTTTTGCAAATTGCAACCCAAAAGTTGCCCCCATATTACCACTTGTTCACATTGTAGCCTCATAAATTATCAATATTTTCCTACTACCCCCTCAAATTATATTATTTGCTTTACTAGAACTCTAGAAGTTTTTCAAATGTAATAACACTTTTACTTTCCTATACTTGGTGGCAAGTAAACGAGAGAAGGTATGTTCGTGCAATAAATGATGGTCGAGGTGGACCTAGAAGGTAGGCTGACTGGACGAGCTGGATGGACCGCCGTAGAGAGCTGAAAAATTACTTGGCAAAGAAGTACTTGTAAGAGAACAAACACTCCAATATTCAAATCAGTTTTGGAGTTCGACTTTAATATTGAGTGTTCGACCAGAGATTCGACTCGGATTTGAGCATGTTGGGTCGAAGGTTGTCTTGTCGGGCGTTCACGATCTGGGTAGGTTGATTTTTTGTATCTTCCTCTCTAGAATTGGACTAAGTATTGCAGGTCGTTCTTATGAAGAAACGAGCATCTGAGACCAATTTGGTGGTCTGCCCACTCTCTATCCTCTAAGCAGCAATTGACGCCTCCATAAAGATAGATGTGTTAATTTTCTGAGCGAAACATGTTTTTCTTATTGAAGGTATAATTAAGAGTTGTAACGTTTTTACTTTTTCAACAAAGATCATAAATTACATCCTTGTTTTTGGGCCTAATTTTTATTATCTCAGGATGCATATGAAATTTTAATATCAAAATTTTAAATTAATGGAAATAATTTAAACAAACTTAAAACTAAGAATAATAATAATTTTTTTAGTTCAACAACATACGGGATAAGATTTGAATTCTGATATTTTGGTTGAAGATATATAACTTAATTAAGTAATTGAATTATATTTAGATTTCAAAGATTTTATATTGTTTTATAGGACAAAACATATATATATATATATATAACTTATATTGAGATATGCAAGAATAATGTTTACCACATCTTTCAATAAATCATATTAAGCACATGCATGACTTGTTTTATATAACTCAACTTGAAAGTTATATTTAATTTATAGGAATTACTTCTTCAAAATAACACCTATATAAAGAAGAAGAAAACTTTTACCTTTTGTAGTAAGTTGGTTAAATTACCTTTAACTTTTACCTTCATCTAATTTAACCTTAATTCACTTTTGGAAAATGATCAAATTAATATCTCTAAAATTAAATTATGAAATAATTTAACCTAGCCACAAATCAAATAGGTAAAAAAAAAATGCTCAACTAATTTAAGGATGTGTTTGGGAGTGATTTTGGCATGGCAAAATCATCACTTCCATTTCCATTGATCATGTTTAGCAGGTTAAAAAATTGATTTTAGGAAAACATAAAACCACTCAAAATTGATTTTTAAGGTATCACTTGAATAGTGATTTTGAAAAATCAATTATTCTTAAATATTTTTTTTTTTCAAAATTACTCATTCTATAATCACTTCCAAACTCACCCTAAATGCATCCAACATAATTAGAAATTATATAATTTACTTACCATAAGAATCTTTACCACTAGTCATAAATCTACAACGGAGGGGAAAAAAAAAACTTAATGTCATGGAGGGTATAATTTGCATGCCACGTATTTAAATTGTTTTGTGAATGTTAGGTTTAATTTACAAACCGTACAATTAAAAGAGAGAGAGACTTCATTGTAAATTCTTTTTTGCTATCGTGGATATAAGGTTTCAAATGGGATGAAAATGTCGATATCTCAATTTCATGAATATATTGATAAAATGTCGATATTGAAGAATATTTTTGTAAAAGTTTTCGGGAATTAAAAAATTGTAAAAATATATTTAAATTAATAAATAAATATTTTGTTGATATTTTTTCTATTTTGTCGATTTTTTCGTAATCCTAAAAAAATATCGATAAAAATGACGATATTTAATACCATAGTGCCATCTATAGAAAAGTACTGTTGGTACACAATATAAATGGGTATATTTAAGATAAAAGTTATTCTTCTGGGGACAAAAAACAAATAAATCTTATTTTTTATTTTTAAAAAAAGGGAGAAAAAATATTGGGGGGGGTGCACGTGCGGAAGGGAAGGTTCAAACGTGATGAAATGGTAGTAAGGGCGAAAAAGGGGGGCGGGAGATTGGGTATGGCGGCGGGGTTCTTACGTAAGCCACGTGTTCGAAAAGTAACCCCATTGGCAGTGGTCCCGAAAAGTAACCCTGTTCAGAAACTGCCACGTGTAAACAGAATTAGGCTTCCTCAACAGAAGCACTGACAGCCGCAACCCTTGAAACAGCCCCCTCTCCACTCCCTCTCGCCACACTTCTGCACCTACGACAAATTTTATTAATAAAATAATAAACCAACACCCAAAAATACCTTTTCTTTTCTTTTCTTTTTCTCTTTTTAAATAATCTTATTTTAATCCTACTCTTCAATTTTCTATTTCACAATTATCCTTGTTAATTATTTAACCTACATGTAATCTCAAAACTTGATATATATTTGAGCAATTTACGAAAGTTAAAAAAAATGGTTAGATATCTAATATATTTGAACAATGTAATCTTTTGAATTAAATAGTGATTTATTTATCCTTAATATAATATTAGAATGGAAGTCTGGTTAGATATTAGATATTTAATATATGAATTAATTTATCAAACTATCCACTTATCTGTTTTGAATACCTTTAAAATTTTGATTCATGTATACGAGTATTTTATTATGAGGTAAATAAAAATGAAACATGTGCCTATATGATTGATGAAGTTGTATTAAAAATGATTGACAATAAGAAATAAAATAAAAAATCAAAACTTGTTTTTAGAAAATGTTACACGACTAATAAAAAAATTATTATTGTTCTATATACATATAGTTGAGTGAGATACGTGAGGTTTTCAGATATCTACGGCGACAGCTGGACTCCAACTCGAAACGCACACGTGGCAAATAGATTGTCCACACGTGTGTTGTCCGTTGGACTCAATTTCGTAAGGGACCGTCTAAAACTGACTTGTCAGTCTAGAGTTGATGGGGCCCACTGGATTCGAACCCAAACCCTGGTGCTGCCCTGCCCCCGTCCATGCCTTTCTCAACCGCATTATTTGTGGGGCCCAACTCTCCCCATATTTACCAATCTGCCCTTCCCATCTAATTTTTCTCCCTTTGGAGTTAAAAGCCTTCACATTCCCACTTCCACTTGGAGTAAATTTTATATAACAATGATTCATTCTTCTGGTCTAACTTCCCTTTTCATCTTCGAGTTTTTTGAATTAGACACAAAGCTAATTCAAATTATTCTATAAATTTTAATTTTAGCATAGTACGGAACGTATGTTGACACATGTTGAAATTTCAAAGTAGAATTAATATATTGTCTATTTTAAGGATAAATTCTAGTGATTTTGTTTTAGTTTCACCTAAAATATCGTGAAAGTATTGCTCCTCACATCTAATTTTATGATCTTCTCGTCCCTCTAGTCAATGTTTGCAAATGTGAAATATTGTTTGAACTATTTGCAAACCTAAGACTCTTTTAAGAGTATTTAGTTGCCTAGATCATTTTAAATAAACTTCATTCAATATGGAAATATACAGGAAAAGTCATTCCCTCTTAAATGTTACTTTCATCCTTGGGTATGTCTTATAATAATTTTCTTACACAAATTTCTTTCTAATTTTTACTTAGATCAAAATAGATAAATGTGTTAGATTTTGATAATTGTTCTCTTCTTTAACTAATGTAGGACTTTGTTTGCACACTTTATAAACCGGTCAACGGTTATAAACCAAAACAAGATTTAAGCATTCGAGGTTTGATGATCGAGAAAATTCGAAAAGAGAAAAGGAGAGGGAAATGGGAAATGTAGATGATGAAGAGAGACGGCATGTATGGGTGGTGGGTTTGGACTTGCGTGGAAGGCTTTACATTGAAAGCGATGGGAAACTAAAGAAGAAGAAATAGTAAAGAGGTTTTAAATTAAGAAGGGGAATGTTAATGGGAGTTTGCGAGCTTTCGGTTTCAGAAAGCTCTGCAACAATGGCGGCCACACAACTTCAATTAAACTTCAAACTTTTCAACTTTCAACTTCTCAATTTTTCAAGTTTTGAAGGTGGATAATGAGGCTGCACACGAAACCCAACAACAACCACCACCAAATTACTTAATTCAACAAAGTTTCAAACATGCAATATATTTTGGTTAGTAATTTCCGTTCTCATTCATTTGGTATTGGTACTTTCAAAATGTTTAATTTAATAATCTACTTTTAATTTTTGTTTTTATCTCTGTATTTTTGAGAGGAGACTATTTTGGTCTTTAACATAGATTTTTTTTTATGTACAATGGAAATTTTTTAGTGCAAATTTATTGCTAAACATGTCAAGAAATTTTGTGTTTTAATTGTTATACTAAAATTGTGATCGAAATAAATAGAAATGAAACGTAAAGGGACAAAAATTATCACTTTTTAAAACTATAGGGCCTAACATAGACGTTTCAAAAGTATAGAGATTAAAATAAACAAAAATTTTGAAAATACAGAATAAAAATAGATGTTTTGAAAGTAGAAACTAATATTGAACCAAAGCCAAAAGTGTAAGTGACAAAAAATAGGCTTTAAACCCTAAAGAAAAACACTTAATTGTTGAATTGTCAGCACGTATATATCTTTGTTATTAATCTCACTAAATATTTTGCCTTGTCATTTTTCTAAACCATAAAGAATATGTTTTTTTGTGCATTTCTCTCTTATCAGTCAAAACATTAACGATACGATCAACAGAATAAAGATGGATCCTGACCACATCAGCACCTAAGTATCATTCTTAATCTAAAGTTGACCCATGTTTTTTTCTCTCTCTCATTGTCCATTGAATATTGGTTCTATATGCACTTTTTGGGGGTTAAATTATTTAATTGAATAATGATACTTATTTCTATCCCTCTCTTTCCCTCTCGACGTAACTAATTTTAGGGTTAGTGCTCATGTTGCCCTTTCCATCTCTCCCTCAACAGTGAGTCAACCGTCAATGCTTATCCTCCCTCTTTCGTTCCCTTTTTTTCCTTCTTTCTTTTTTGGATCTTTTAAAAAAAATTTCTTTTTTGCGCTTCATGACTAAGGTAAGGTTGATTTGATTTGGTGGTAGATTTGTAATATGTTTTTTTTTAGCGGTTTAATCGTACAATCAAGGAATTTAGGTACTACGGGATGAGTTGCCATCATCTAAATGGTATAAGATAACTTTAAGATTCATTACACACATGTTTTCATTGATCGTGTTCGTTGGAGTTGAGTCCTTCTTTGACAAAATCGTAAGGTATGATTTTAACTGATCTTAAGTTTGCCTCTGAGCTTGGGAGTCGCATGTAGAATCTCTCCCAATTATGCAATATGATATTTTCACTACCTATCAAATTATAACCCATATTGGCAATATATTTTAACGGCTAGTTAATCTATATATACATTACATTTGCTCTCCGACCTATGAAACACATATGTGATTGATATGTTCACAAGGTAATTTATTCAACGCACACGCATTACTCTCTTACTTTGTTGAACAAAAAAATGCAAACCTTTATTCTTTCTTTTTTTAGAAAAAATAAATGTTAGAAAGGGAGATAAAAGTTACTTTTCAACCCATCGTTAACCATAATACATTGGTATGTTTGGTAGTGTTTATTTTTTTCCTCTCATTTCTTGTTTCTCGTTTTCTCTATTTAACAAATAAACATATAATTACATTTAGTCATTTTTTCTTGTCTCTCTGTTTTAATGATTATTATTAAAATGGAAAAAAAAACATTGGAACCTTTCTTGTTTTTCATTCTCTAACATTTAAAGTTAAAATTTTTATATGAATTTTATTTTTTACCCTTAAATGTTCAAAATTTTTATATGATATTTACTTTTTAAAATGAATTATGCATTTTATAAGTCAAGAATGATAAAATGATATTTTATTTATATTTTGAAAAAAAGATAGAAACAAAAATAATAAACAATGCGCTTCATTTTATTTTTGCTAAAATTTCTACAAACTTTTAGAAACGTTTTTTGAAAAATAAAAAACGAGAAATAGAAAAAATTACCAAAATTTATGTCGTTAAAAAACTTGAAAGAAATCAGTCACCAAACATAGCATATATTCGCGTTTAAAAAAATAATATAAATATTGAATCAGTGACATTAAATTAAACCTGATAAACTTTAGACATTACACGTGTAGTACTATAAAGAGATGAAAAAAGTTGAAACACAATAAGAGCAAAAGTCATCGAAGATTTCTTGTGATAAGTCCAAAACCAATAACAACCAGCAATCCATTTTTCTTGTTACTAAAAATTAAAAAAAAAAATCCATTTTTCTTACGTAAAACAAAACATTTTCATATATATATATATATATATATATATATATGAAAATGAAATCTAAGTCGTTTAATTTGGAAGCTCCTTGTTTGGCTGCATTGATTTCGGGTGGCTTACTCGGTGTTAGGTGTTGTGTGGATAACGATAGCCACATCCATTATTTGTTTGACAAACAACATTTTGGTGTGCCCCAAAAAAAAAAAAAAAGCCTTCAACCATTCAATACTAAATTACACCTCCTTAGTTATCTCAAGGATATGGTTGCATTTATAGAGCAAAGCTGTTGTAGTTGAGTTGTTGCGATAATTACGGGTTGAATGAGTCTTGTACAGATTGGACTGATGTCTCACTTTTTCTACGTAAACGAGAAGATGATCGAAAAATATGACGCTTCTTTTTTGTTTGTATTTGATGTTCGATAAATTTTTGTAAATGGTCTTTTGTTATTATTCTAACCGCCAATTGTTTAACAAAACCATAATATGGATATGGGTATGTGTTGAAATCATATAGAGTTGCTGTGTCAGATATTTGGTGGAATGAAATATTCCTATCGCCATAAGTAATACAATAGAAATCTTTTTTTTCTAACGATAATTAAGTCATATTTGTCCATCTTAATTTGTCAAAGTTCACATGATCACGTTAAGAAATTGAAAATAAGATATTTATTATGAGAATTAAAAAGTTAGATATTGACGGAGTATGATTATATTATTATATTGATTTAGAATATTTGCAATTATTATTATTGGATATTTTTAATTTGAAAACATAGGGAGAAAATAGAAGCAGCCGCGTAGTTGGTTGGGTGAGGAGAGCACCCGTTTACTTGTTGTTGGATCATCGGCACACGAAACACGGGTCAACCCGCTTTCTAAATTCTTTAATTCTTAATTCCAATTTCCAATTTTTCTTTAACTTTAATTGGATTTTTAATTCAAAGAAATTAAGAGAAAATGATTTGATTTTGAAATCAGTGGGATGGGATACGGTGAACCCAAAGCCGGAAAATACACAGCACAATTCCACATTTCATTTCATTTATTTAGTATTCTTTCCTTTTGATAATAGATTTCATTAATTTAATTTAATATGTCAAAGCGAGACAACGACATATATTTTCAGGTTGTAAGTTTGATCCCTCATCCCACATGTTATACTTAAAAATAAATAAATAATTTAATGTGCGTTGGAGGGTAAAAACATACTTCCCGTGGAGAAGAAAGAAAGGCTATGATACAATTGTGGCTATCCATGAGACTCGACCAAAAGGTAAACTTGTGAACTCGGTAAACTCCGTTTGGTTGGAAGTATCACCTTGCTCTGAACTTGTGCATTGCAAGCCGATATTTAGTAACAAACTTTCCGACCAGTACAATCAACGGTAGCACCATTCTAACTTCATGGACGCAATATAAGTTCGGCTTGAGATCTAAGGTCAAACTAATACTAACTTGATTGTCAAATTATTTGCTTCTCTTGTGCATGTCTTCTTCACTGGATTCGCTCCCAAGTTCGTCCATACCCGACCTTTGCAGTTTCTGAGCTATATTGAAATCTACCATGTAAACAAACTTAGAATTTATATTTTAGTGAGTAGTTAAAATATTACCCAAGTCTGAAGATTATAGATTTAAATCTCCTATTAAAAAGCCTTCATATTTATATATATTTTTTACTTTTGAACTATATATATTCTTTTTGTTATATTTATAATTGGCTATCTTTTTTTAATGGTAGTATTATAAATCTAAAACCGTAATTTTAGTTTCCGAAGATTTCAAGCGTGGACGATAAAACAGAACGGGCCATGTCATATATATTGGGCCCCGAAATCCAAACAGCAAGCCCATTAGAGCCCAAGTTGGTTCTTAATCCATTAAAAGCCCAGTTCTAATTTCTAAGCTGAAACAAACAATTTCAATTAAAACTATTTACGGATAAATACGAGCATTTCTAAATATTTACAAAATCATGCCTAGCTTTTGCTATTTAAAAAATCTATACTGACGAAGAAAAAAGGAGTAAATGACCCACGTGTCTTATTAGCCAAATTTTGCAAATCATATTGCTAGTAAGGAGAATAGAAAATGAAAAAAAGAAGGGAAGAAAAAACAAAAACAAAAGAAACCTACTCAAATTTTGTAGATACGGAAATAGTTCAAATATTCAAAAGTTTGCAAATCCTTATAAATTAAATTGAGTACAACGCAGGAAAGAGAGTATAAAAGAGGAATAAAAACCAATGACGAAATAGATTTGCAAATATTTTTCTACTATTACACATACATACATATTGCATTTGATAAACTCCTGTGATTATTATTTTGTTTGATCATAAATAATATGCCCCTCTCCATTCTTTGCAAGAACAACATAGGGAACATACAACGTCAATTGTAATACGTTCGTATGAGATTAACGAATTGCATATGATTTATCTAGAGGCGTTAAAAGAGAGAAAATAGTGATCTCTATTAACTTTTGCACTTCCAAATACTATACTCTGTACTTCATCGACAATGGCTTCATATTTTGGATAAAGACTATTGCAAGTGATGATCCTCGGACAACCTCTCCAAAGGGAAGATTAGATGTTTTTGAGCCAATTCTTCATGCCACATGATCTATTTGGATAAGTCTAAATTAAAATTACAAAAAGAAAAAAGAAAAGGAAAAACGAAAAGAAAAGAAAAAAGCTCTACACGCAACGCGCCAAATACATGAGCGCGTGATGTGTAAGAACTCCCTGACAAGGCACTAGAAAAGTATCCCTAATTGTAGGAAATGGAAAAATATCTCAGAACTTCTGATTGGTCTACACAAATCTGTTTAAATGACAGACTAATCAGTACCTGCCACGTACCATGCATACGCAGGCCAATGCTGTGGTGAACCGTATGTTTATTACAGAACTTTGAGGAAGAATAAATAAATAAATAAATCAGTAGGTGGGGCCCACTCTGTCTTCTAGATTTTCGCCACATTTTTTGCTTTCTTAATTTCCACGTCACTGACACGCGACCGACGAATCTTATCCGGTTCCAAATGGAATGTGATAAGACGATTGTGCCCTCTACTTCGGTACGCCATTGTTTACGTACCCAAGCAACCCTTCTCCGTGCTCCTACCAAATTTCACCATAATTTTTGTTTGAAAAAAAAATGAAAAGAAAAAAAACTAGTACGATTATTTGTTCTGTGATGGAAAATAGCTTTTGTATTATCTATTTAAAATTAAGACGGCCGTCAAATATAACATAACTTTGACTTATATCTCAAATCAAAAAATTGTGAGTTCAACCTCATCTTACGTGTTGTATTCAAAAAAGAAAAAAAAAGGCGGTCGTAACATTGCAAATGTCTCTACAATCGTCCTTTCATTTTTCATAAAATATCTTGTTTGTAAATATATTTTTATAATATATATATATATATATTTTGATAGAATTGACATATAGTTTAGAAATAAAAAGTTAATTAAATTTGTAGTGATATATATACACTTTTTCACTTTTCTATTTAATAAATGTCAAAATATAGAAGTATTTGAAGCATAAGAAATGTTAATGCAAGGATTTGCACAATGTTATTCACCAACCTAGCTCGAACTCGGTCTCTGGTACGTCCTGAGCCGTGGAGTGAACCTGCACAAGAAGGCAAATTCTCCGACGATCAAGTCAGTATAGGTTGGACTCAATATTAAGTTCGAGGTGAGATTCGATACCTGAGTGTAAAATGATGCCCTCTATTTATAGGTGGTGTGTTCGACAGTACTCACGACCGGCAGTTACCTTTGTCTTTTTTTCATGTCGAACCTGTCAGGTTTGAGCAGATCGAACCCGTCCAGGTCGAACCACGACTTTTTACACTTAGCCTTGTTTACGGACAAATCTTGTCTCCTCGGCAGGTTCAAGGTGGACCTGGAATACTTCTTTTATTTCTAAGCACCATTGAGCGTCCTCCACATGTCCAGGATATTTTTATCCCAAATAAAAAATATGTTAATGATTCAGATATAAAAATCATAGTTCGAATTTTTACTTTTATTTTTGTAATGTAATATTTTAATAAAAAACATATGTGAATATGTTAGACATCGAGTTGCCAAGTAGAATGATTAGTGATAATATTGATAATAAATACTAAAATTATTTTTATCCAAAGATTAGAGATAACAAAGTATTTAAAAGTTATATGACATTTTGAAAATTAGAAAAGTAAAACAAACAAAATTACATAAAGCTGAAGGGCATAAAATATAATTTTAAAAATAAAAAATAAATAAAAATCCTCCATCAGCCGTCGCGGTTGGGAAATTCAGTTGGTTTCCGCAGCTTTCAATTTCTTTTCCGCAGATATTTTTGTGACCAAAACAGACAAGAAAAAGAAAAACAATTTGGGAAATTCAACATTACAGCCACACAAGCCACGTTGAACAGACAGGGCCACTCCCGTAATTTCACTCCACCTTCCTCCCTCAGCAGGCGAAGGACAATTCGGTCATTCAACTTTACCACTACAACAGACCGCGTTGAACAGGAAGGGGCATTGTCGTAATTTCATCCACCTTCGTCCCCCTCACAGCATCTATAAAACGGCCTTCTGTTCACCTTCTTCCACGTCTCCTGAATCTTTCAAATTCAAACACGCTATCTTTCATTCAGAAAATTCCGGTTCGATCGTTCATCGATTTGTAAGTAAGAGCTCTTTTTCATTTTCAATTTAGCTGGGACTGTAATCTATAACCTGTAAATTCGTGTAAAAATAGGTTTGATACTCTGTTCTTCCGATTTTTAAGAACTAACAGAGTCGCATATAGCACTCTAAACCCTAGATTTCCCTCCATTTTTAGCTGCTTATTATTAGTTAAATCTACGGAAGTTTTTTGTTTATAAGTTTTTTAGAAGCCTGAAACATGCATACTTGTAGCTGTTTGGGAATTTCTACCATGAAACCTTGTAGGATTCTTATTAGCTTCAAATCCTCTTCGATGTTTGGAGCTTCGCCGCCCAGGCCGAAGTATAGGAGAATTGATAAAATTTCGAAGTTACGGCCGAATTGTTCTAGAATTATAGGGTCTGTACAGGTTAATGATAATTCGAGTAGGAGAGGTTTTGGTTTTTCCAATGGTTATCGGTTGAGTAGAGGTAGTGGTGGTAAAAATAGGCATTTGATTGCAAATGTGGCGTCGGATTTTAGAAATCAGTCTACGTCGGCTGAAGCTCATGTCAATCAGAAGAGCTTTGAGACAATATATATTCAAGGAGGGTTTACAGTGAAGCCACTGGTGATTGAGAGTATTGAGACGAATCGTGGTTTAGAGAAAGAAGAAAAATCGGCATCGGAGGCTGAGGGGTTGGGTAGTTTAAAGGATTTTAATTATGCTAGGGTTGAGAGAGAGGCGTCTGAGATTGAAAAGGAGGCATGGAGCTTGCTTCGAGACTCTGTTGTGAACTATTGTGGACATCCTGTTGGAACTGTTGCTGCTAATGATCCTGCTGATACTCAGCCACTGAATTACGACCAGGTCTTTGTTCGTGATTTTGTCCCGTCGGCCTTGGCCTTCTTGTTGAATGGAGAAGACGAAATTGTCAAGAATTTTCTCCTGCACACCTTGCAATTACAGGTATATGCCTAAACATTAAGCTTTCCGTTCATCTAAAAGAGGGGACATCTTTTATATGTGTATCTGATCTATTACAAAATTTGATGTAAGATATTAGTGAATTTAGCTGATTGTAGAATGATAGGATCATTACCCACTGTATCTTGACGTATCAAATTTAGAAATACCATTTTTAAGGTCATAATGAAGTCATTCTCTTTATATTCATGAATACTACAGCTCACTTGTCCTTTGTACTGAAATCAACCGTCTTTGATGTTGGTTAGAGTTGGGAGAAGACTGTTGACTGTTACAGCCCCGGGCAAGGGCTGATGCCAGCAAGTTTCAAAGTTAGAAGCCAACCTCTTGATGGAAGTGATGGAGCTTTCGAGGAAGTTCTTGATCCCGATTTTGGTGAATCTGCCATTGGTCGTGTTGCACCGGTTGATTCTGGTAAAGAAACTTCTGTGTTTTCAGTTCTGAAATGGATTCACTTCAATTTTTTCTTCCACATAGAACATGAAATCTTAACCTGTTACTGTGTGTTTTTACTCACACAGGGCTGTGGTGGATTATTTTGTTAAGAGCTTATGGAAAGATCACAGGAGACTACACATTGCAGGAACGGGTCGATGTACAGACAGGCATAAGACTGATCCTTAATCTGTGCTTGACAAATGGGTTTGACATGTTTCCTACTCTGTTAGTTAGTGACGGTTCCTGCATGATCGATAGACGAATGGGCATTCATGGACACCCACTGGAAATTCAAGTAAGAATAAGTAGACCAATAATCAATTATCATTGTGGTTTTTTCAAATATTGAGCAGCAATTCTTAATAGCTATAGTAAACTGTTATCCTCTTAGTTTAGTTCGAGTTCATGTACGGGCAATCGCTTGACGTGGTTGACTTCGTTTTGCAGGCATTATTCTACTCAGCCCTACGCTGCTCCAGAGAGATGTTGATTGTCAACGACGCAACCAAGAATTTGGTGGCTGCCCTGAACAGTAGACTAAGTTCACTCTCCTTCCATATCCGGGAATACTACTGGATCGATATGAACAAAATCAACGAAATTTATCGTTACAAAACGGAGGAGTATTCTTCTGAAGCTGTCAATAAGTTCAATATATATCCTGAACAAATTCCTAGTTGGCTGGTGGATTGGATTCCTGAGGAAGGTGGCTACCTTATTGGCAATCTACAGCCTGCCCACATGGACTTCAGGTTTTTCACGCTCGGAAATCTTTGGTCCATCGTGTCATCTCTCGGGACCCCGAAACAGAACAAGGGCATTCTGAACTTGATTGAAGCCAAATGGGATGACCTTGTGGCTAACATGCCTCTTAAGATATGCTTCCCGGCTATGGAGTACGAGGAATGGCGCATCGTAACCGGCAGTGACCCTAAGAACACGTGAGGCTCTTTCGAGTTTTGAGGCAGTGAAAATTCGTTTGATTTGAAGCAAGTAAATAGGAAATTTTTGTAACCAAACGCTGATCTTTTCCTTCGTTTTTTCCCTTTTGGCAGTCCTTGGTCATATCATAATGGGGGATCTTGGCCAACACTGTTATGGCAGGTGAGGCACTTATTATTCAAACTTCATTTTTACCCCTCACCTCAAAACAGTTGATTTTCAACCATTTATTAATCTCACTGTAAATGTTTGTGGGCAATTTTACAGTTCACACTGGCCTGTATGAAGATGGGGAGGCCAGAGCTAGCAAGGAATGCCATTGCAGTGGCTGAGAAGAAGCTTTCGGCCGATCGTTGGCCCGAGTACTATGATATGCGCAGTGCGAGATTAATAGGGAAGCAATCACGGCTCTTCCAAACCTGGACGATCGCTGGTTTCTTGACATCAAAGTTGCTTCTCGAGAACCCAGAAAAGGCGTCTCTGTTGTATTGGGAGGAGGATTACGAGCTCCTTCAGAGCTGCGTCTGTGCGCTCGGCAAAGCCAACGGGAACAGGTGCTCTCGCCAGCGCCACCCTGCAAGACCAGACGATCACGACCATTGATTTAACAAGCATTTCTTGCTCTAACATATTGATTTTTTTTGGAGGAACTTCTTTTTTTTCCTCCTCTGATTCTATGTGTGTGTATAGAAAAGCATGCAATTTGGTAGGCTCAAGGTTTTTGAGGAGCCTCTAAAAAATATTCATTCAGAATTGGGAATTAAATGTATGATACTTGAATTGAATTACTTCATTTATATGTAATACTTTTACTTTACAGACTGTTTTGTAACGTTCTATTTTATTTATTTGGTTAAAGTTTGATCTTATTGCAAATGAGATATGGCTGGTAAATTTAAAGATGTTGAGATAAACAAAGATGTTTCTCCGGAAGTTTAAAAAAAAAAAAAAGTTCAATCATAACGTGGACATTTTTAATTTTGTGTTATCTAATGTTTTTTTTAGTTTTAAAAAAGGTACGAAATTAGAAGTTTAGTGTTTGATTAGATGTGAAATTCATTTTTTATCAAAGAAGTTTGTGAATATTTTAAAATGTCAAATAAGTAAAAAGACTCGTTAGGCGGAAAAAAATAATTATTAGATATCTTTAAAGATTAAAAGATAAAATTTAAAAACTTATTAAACCTAATTATAAAATTTTGGTATGACATTTATAATTTAATTTTACTTAAATATCAATTTAGGAGATTCGCTCTATACATTTTGACTGACAGTTTTAACATAATACAATAGATTAAGGCACCTATGTTGATTGACAGTTTTAACATGAGTTTGAATCTTCATCCTATACATTGTACTAAAAAAAGATACATCTTAATTAATACGGTGACATATAAAAAAATGTTTTGGATAAGTAATTTAAATAATTTACAAACGAAGTTATAAATGATTCATTTTTTCAAAGGTAATAATAATATATAAATATTATGCAATGAGTTTTTTTGATACAACATGTGAGAATAAGAATTGCGAACAAGTTCTTTAACCAACTATATGTAATGACTTTGCATAATGATATAATAATTATTTTTAATTTGTTAAAAGATTATAATAAATATATATTTTCATTTTCATTTAATCAATCTGTTAAAAATTTAAAAACAAAATATTTAAACAACAATCGCATCAAAAGAAAATAAATAAATAAATAAATAAATTTCAGAAACTAAATTCATAATCTAACGAAGAAATTATTTGCAGGCTAACGGGGAGGGACTTGACTTCACTACAAGATCCTCCGCTGCCGCTTCGACGAGGCTGTTTATAGAACAAAGCTTTGCCCTACTCGCCTCGGATCGATCACAAATAACTGGTAATTCTCTGTAATTATCTTCTCAAATGCAGCGTTTACAAACAATCCGTTTTTGGAGTTCAAATTCGTTTTTCTTCTCTGTTTCCTCAATTTGGGTTTATTAGTTGCAGAAGATCAGGTAGGCTTTTGGTCTTAATGCTCATCGTGTTGTTTTTCAATTGCCAGTGAAGATTTATGTGTAAATTTATTGTACCTTTCAGTTTCCTGGTATTGAAATTCAGATCAACATCGGCAGAAGCTATGGCTGGTTATTCCTCCGCTGCTTCTGAGAAGAAATCGACTGAGGCGGCCGACGATGTACCGATCTTCAATGCTGAAAATTTGCAAAACAACTTGAAGATTATATATTACAGGTTTTTCCATACTTCTACAAACTCTACATGCTCACTAATTTGAATGGGTTTTTCCTCCAAGTCGAACACAGCTGCTTGGCGTTTTTTTTTTTAGTGATGGGGTTTTTCTTTTTCCAAATCTTTCAAAAGGATTCGTTAGGTCCTTAATTAGCAGCTAATGTATCTGTAGATTTTAGCTTCTAAAGGACTGACGCGATTCAACTTTATCAGGAGTGCCTGCATTCAAATTGAGTTGCTACTAAATGGACCAAGATGATTATTAATAATTATTATGATTATTTTGATCTTTGTGTATCTAGATCGTTAAGTTCGTATCATCTTTTGCAGCCGGACGTTTTTGTCTATAATTGGTGGAGTAATTGCTGGAATTTTGGGATTCACAGGCCTGACTGGATTTATATTATATTTCCTAGTCATGGCAATTACTTCACTTGGACTTGCAGCTAAGGCTGGATTTTCTTTTCATTCATATTTTGAAAGCTGGAACCAGATTCTACTTGATGGCTTTCTGAGTGGGCTTATGGTATGCATCATCTGTTCTTATTTTTGAGACTGAAATAATTCAAAGAAATGAAAAGAAAAGGAAACAAAAGACTGAATAATTTTATTACTTGAAATTAACTTCTGTGGAATTTTATGTTACTAATAAATAATATGAATTTTCAGATATTATGCTTCTAGGGTTTCTAAGTTGCAGACTGTTCCATGTTAGTGGCATACATTTGTTCTAGATTGTGAACATGCAAAAATTAGTTACTACTGGTGTTTTAATTTCATCCACTTCACTCTCCTGCTCCTACTCCCTTCTGGGATATATTAGTTTTGAATCAATTGGAAGACGGGTCAATATTATTGTGCGGGTCCCACAAGAGACAATATATAGCATTTCAGCTTCATTCGACTAAAATCACGTGTAATTGATCTCATATCTGATAGTTTTATCTTGGTGTTAAGATTTCAGATTTGTATATTAGGTTATGTTAAATTTTAGCTATGTAACTATATAACCAGAAGATGTTAGACCTAGAATGTACTTTTTCACTGAAGGAAATATTCATGCCTTATCCCTGCAAGTCAAAAAAATATTTCCTGTTATAAGTTTGGTTGATTTGTGTTTTCAAAATGTCTATCCTAGTCTTTTGGAAATGACTAATACTAAAGTGATTAGGTTCACTTTATGATGGAAGTTGTCTAAATCTGTAGATAACCAATTATTTTACAGATACACCAAACAAAATAAAAGAATTGGGTTGAAGAGAAGGTGAATGTACTTCATTACCTCCTTGGGATCCCTTTAAGGGTGATTTCACATCCTCTTGGCTAGGCTTTCGTACATTCTTGATTTATGTTCAAATTTTCTCATTTCCTATTGAGGAAATTAAAGGAAAATTCAAATCAATGAGGGTTTTAAGGTTATTTTGAAATTCTTGGTTTCAGAATTTAAATCTCGAATCAAAAAATGGGATAACAATTTGAGTTCGTTTGATCATATGATAAGGGAAGGAAACTTAAAAAGGATGAACAAGTTGATTTCGGGAGGTGCTTAACTATGGGAATTGGGAATAATAAGGAGATTATTTCCTTTCTTTAGTCACTGTACACTTGCAACAGGATAGAGATGTTTAAAGCCTTGGGGTTTGATTGGTTTCCAATTCCTAGAGTGAAACTTGAATGGCATGAAAGACTGAGTTAGATGAAATTAGAAACGGAGTATCTGTCTTAATGGGAATTAGTCCCCTTTTCTTGGCTTTGCTCAAAGATTGTGGATTAATAAACAGTGATTTGATGAAGGTTTCCAGGGAATTACATGATAAGGGGTGGTTAGTGTTTGCTCTGAGCTGATGCTACTTATAACCTGTCAGTAGTCTCGACACCATCCTAGTCATTATAAAAGATCAGTATTGCTATGCTAGTTATGAGTGGTGACGAATTCTACCATTTCAAAGCTCAATAGCATTCCTACCTAGAAAAATCATGCTGAATTTTTAAAAGATAGAGAATTTGGACTTTTTTCATTGTTGCTGATGAATAATTAGAATACGTGCATGAAAAATGTAGGCCTTGTTTGAATAAAGTTTGTGATCCTGTGAACTGGGAATTTTTAGACATTGCTTTAAAGCCATAGGTTTTGGTACTAAGTGGAGAAGTTAGATTAGTGGGTGATTTACATCCTTTGACCTTTTCTTGCATTTTTGCATGTGAATGTAGAGATAAGGCAAAGGCTTCAGCAGGTCTTAGAGACAAGGGTTTAGGAGGTAAGGGGAGACTTTGGGTCAAGGGGTGCCTTCAAAAGGTGAATTTCTTCCTTCTTATATGGGAGACCTAAAGGGAAGATACGGACTACTAGAGACCCTTATTCTCTGTTATTTCTGACGGTGACAGATGTTTTTAGTTTACTTCTTTACATGGCTATGGATCGTAATCTAATTGAAGACTTCTGGTTTGGGTGGGACAACAAAATTTTCACTTGACTTATTTGGAACTTGCAGCTGATACTATTTTATTCTTCAGTTTGGAAGAAAAAAGCAAAATGGATAACCTCTTCAACGTTGCCAAACCTTGTGAGGTTATGTCATGCCTTAAGGTCAACTATGAGTCTATGAAAAAAGTAGTGTGGGTGTGAATATTCCTTGAACATGGCTAATGAGGTAGCTAGCAAATTTTATTGTGCTCCATCTCAATGACCTATGATTTATTTTGGTCTTCCTCTCGGAGTAATCCTCATTCTCTTGATTTTTCGATTCCTTTGGTGGACAGATTTTAAGGTAAACTAAATAAGTGGAGTTTTTGCCTTTCCAAAGGAGGGATGCTTAATAGTCAATTATGTACAACCGATGCTAACTAGTATTCCTCTCTAATCTTCTCTCTTTCTAAAATCCCCAAGAATATTGCTGGGAGATTGGGAGGTTTCAGTGATTTTCTTTGGGGTGGTTCAAGTTGCAACAAGTAGTTATTTTGTAATTTGGAGTAACTTTTGCTTGCCCAAAGATTTTGGAGGATTAGGCATTGGTACATTGGGTGAGAAGAAAAAAAAAGGCTTGTTGCTAAGTGCATTTAGAGATCTCCTAACATAAGTGGGAGCAATTTGCAAGATGTTTTTAGAAGTTAAATTTGATGTGGATTCCTTTGGTTGGTAAAACTAGAAGAAGCTTATGAAAATCAATAGCATCTTATAAATACTTGGTGTAAGAGATTTTTGTTCTTTCAAACCCGGAAATGGTAGGAGAAGAAAATTTTGGGAGGATGTTCTTATCGGAGACAAAATTTTCAAAGATCATTTTCCAAGATTCTTTAATCTCTCAAAACCCAAAATGAAGAGTGTAGAAAGCATATAGGATGGCATTCATGATAGCTGAAAGCTCTAATAACAGGGATGATGTTAGGTTTGGAGTTGTGACACTTCAAGGTCCTTTACTATTTCCTTTTGTTTCAAGCTTATTATTAATATTTCTATCAAAAAGGAATTGCCAAGCCGATTTGGAGCAAGTCTTTTTGAACTTTTCGTTCTCATAAGATCAATACTTGGATAGAGTAGAAAATAAAAATCTAAACTTGTATCTCTCACCTTCTTGGTATATTATTTGTCAAAAAGAGGAATAAGTGGATCACATTTTTTTTACTTATACCTTTGCAACGGCCCTTCTGGACAACATTCTTCAAGCAATGAATATTCATTGTGGTCCCCTCCTGCGCTGGGGGATTATCTGTGTAGAGCATCTTTGGTTGGGATTTTTCTTACAAGATAAAGGACCATGTGGAGGATTATGACTGGGTAGTTTTTGTTGGCCATTTGGTTCAAGGGAACAAAATGACTTTTGAGGATATATTTTTTACTTCTAAACCAGCTTTAGACACGATGATCTTTTGAACCTCTAGCTGGTGTACTCTCAGTCTCTGTAAGAACTGTAAAATTCTTCTTTTGATATCCAAGGTAACTGGTGAGAGTTCGTAGCTCCCTTGGCTAATTGGGAGGTTCCCTCGATCTTCCCTTTTTTTGTAACCCTTGGTTCTTTTTGAATATATGTGGAAAGGTTTGTCGTTTCAAGATATAAATAACTGGGGATATGCATAGCAGGTGTTGATATAAGGATGATGTGCAAGAGATTTTCTTTAAATTGTAAAGATGGCTTTAAGATTTATCTTCTTCAGCCTTTTTAAGGTTACCATCTTCTTTATTTCAGATAAGAAGGAAAATTTCTTTAAAACTCCCTCAATTTAGTCTACCTTTTTGAATAATTTAATTTTGAAATTAATTTGTCTGAGAATTTGATTGCTGGCATGAATGTAAAAAGATTAGTATAACTAGATTTTATTTTTTAGGTGTGTTATGGTGTATATTTTGGGGGTTTGGTCCTTTGAAACATCTTGATCTATGTTCACACAAGGGCCCTTGAAACATCTTAAAGCTAGCTTGAGATACAGTTAAAAAGTGGGCAATTTTTGGATGAAAATATGAGCTTAGAGAGGACATACAAAAAGGAGCTCAATAAAGAGAGTCAAACTAAAATAACGGGCTCCAATCAAGCAAGATCTAACGAGTAATTACAAAAAACTTTGGATATGGAAGCCCAAAGAGACGTGATATCTTACAAGATCCCAAACCACCTCTCAGGAACTCTCATCCCTCTGAAAGTCCTATTATTCCTCTAAATCTACCGCCCCACAAACACCAAACAGATAAATGGCCCGACCCCACAAAACAGCCCTTATCCCTAAACGGGGATGAAGAAGAGCAGCCTCCAACCTATCCAAACAACCTCCAGGGCGAGCCCAACGAACTCCAAAAGTCTGAAAAATGCAGTCCCAACCTGATTGTATTTCTTTAAAATTCCCTTAACAGTAACTTAAAGTGTTTACTAATTGTACGACATATGTCCATTAGAGTCTAGAGTCTTTGAGCCAAGATGACCAACCTGATGCTACATCTGAGAGTATATAATCATAGGATTCTTTTTTCACCCCGTTTTACCTGGGGATTTCTACTCTTCATCTATTGTATCAAAACCATATATGTGAAATTTCTGCATCAGATGATTCTGTTAGAGAGCATAATATTCTGTTCAACATAAAATCATTGTTTCAGCATACTAAAGATGCTTAAATAAAGAGAGAGTTTTTTCACTATGTTATTGTGTAATGATGACTCCTTATGTCATATGCAATAACCTCATGACACTGACCATCTGTTTCATTTTTGCAGTCGTTCGTGCTCTTCTGGACGTATCCTTTCCATAACTTTTAATGGTTTGTACATAATGTGTGATAAGTATACCAATAGTGTGTTTGGGACACTTTTTTAATATGATAAAATGTTTTTGACTAATTAAAAATGCTTTCAAAGTTTTCATTATATTTTACTACATATTAAAAAATGGGTTTAAATACTCTTTTGGTCCCTAGGCTCTCGTCTTTGGTGGGCCTATAAACTTTCAAAGCGTTCATTTGGTCCCTAGGCTCTCGCCTTTGGTGGGCTTATAAACTTTCAAAACGTTCATTTGGTCCCTATACTTTCAACTTTTGTTCATTTTAGTCCCTGTATTTACAAAATGTTCGTTTGGTGCATGTTCTTTTAAAAAACTGACCATTTTGGTCCCTTCATTTTTATTTTATCTCATTTATTTCAATCTAAACTTTAGCATGTCACTTCACTCACTAAATTTTTTGGAATGTAGCCATAAATTTGTATTAAAGAATTTTATTTGTGCATAAAATTTGTTTTAAAGTTTTGTAAATAGGGACCAAAATGGTCACTTTTTAAAAGTTTAGGAACTACAATAGATGTTTTGAAAATACAAGGACTAAAATGAATGAAAGTCGAAAGTAAAAGGACCAAAATAGATATTTTAAAAATATAGGGATTAAAATGAACTAAAGTCGAAATTACATGACCAAAATAGGATTTGTTTACTTTCCTCCAAATGCTTGCTTCTAAAATTTGTTTGTTGGTTGCATTTTTCTTGACATAAGAAAAGATTTGCCTACGATATTGTTCACATATTCTGAGTCTGGAATGCTGGCTGGAATTCGAATCCTTGAGTAGCTGCAGGTTTCGGTACAACTGAGCTCAAGATGGGGAATTAACAACGAAACGATAATTAGATTGAGTTATATATTTTGATCCATTTCCAACTCCTAATGATATTGTGGCAAGTTTATTTCTCATTACCATGTTTAGAAAGTGTTCAAGATCAGAGCAGGATTCTCTGTGCTGTATCAGTAAAGATAGGCATAGTTTTTATTTATTCCTTTTACCAGTTTGTGAGATTATTTGTTCAGCTAGAGTTGCACTTATCTTATATTCGTGGTCTTTTAAATGCGTTTTTTCCCCGGAAAGGCCTTATAAATGTTCACGAGAACTCGTATGGGATTGCTTGGTAAAATTGATTATCTAGGAGTCGATTTACCTGCTCTGTTATAAGCGTAGGTTTAAATCCTTTTCGATTCCAGAATTTTCATGTTTATACTATTTTGATCTTTCTCTTTTAGTTTCTGAACGATTGAGAAATTTGGTGTAGATATTTGACATGACTTTTTTTTTTTTTTTGGTTGAAATGGAAAATCTGATTTATTTATGAATCTCAGGAGTAAATTTCCAAGCGGTGGTTAAGTATTCAAAACTACATGGAGTGGTTGAAGCGTTAGGTTTCAGAATAGGACCCAGATTTTTGTTTAAATAATTAACAAAAAAATTAAAGACAAAAAAAGTTGATATGAAAGCAAAATATTTGAAAGTTTAATGGAAAAATAGAATTTTTGTTAATTCAAGGACTAAAATAGAATAAGTAAAGATGTTTAAGGACTGATTTAAAATTTTTGTTAAATGGTGAATATTAGGTATATTTTGTAGTTGAACTGTAAAAAGTTTTATCTTTATTGCCACGAGTTGCCATATTATGTCAAAATATAGTTTATCAGTCTAATCAACGTGACGGATCGAGACTTGATAAAACCAAATTAAAAAATAATTCAAAGTTTTAAAATATTAAGAATTGAATTAGACACAACTATCAAAGTTAAAAAATTAATTAGTAAGGCCAAAAAAAATTAATTTGTAAAGGTAAACGTACAAGTTTAGCCTCTAAATTTTCGAAATTGTCAAATAGACCTTTGAATAGTCTCTAATAAATTTGTGATTTTTTTTTCAGTACGAATTTGTGAATATTTTGATGGATCCTTAAACATTTTTAAAATTTACGAACTTATTAGATATAGAATTGAAATTTTATAATCTAATAGTCAAAATCTAACTTTATGAATAATAAATTTGTGAATTTTAAAAAATAATAAAAATGTTAAGAGTCTGTTGTACATAGAATTAAAAGTTTATACACTAATTAAATACAAAATTAAAAGTTAAGTCTATTCACGAATTCATGAGATTTTTTTTTAAATAATGTTTTTTAGAAAACAAATGACACAAATGAGGTAGGTTTGAAAATATTTTCAAAAGTAGGGTAGTGAAATCGTAGCCATTGAATGCAATTTCAGGTAAATCGCATTTAATGGCTGATATTTTAGGCGAAATAGCTGTTTGCAAGTCGCAATTTTGTGAAAGTCACGGTCATTGGCCGCGACTTCAAAGTTACATGGCTTTAAGGATGCCACGTGTTGGGATGGAAATTGCATGCATTTGCTACGGGTATATATATTATTTTGTCAATTGTTTTATTGATAAGAATTGTTTAGCAGTGGTCAGAATGATCATTATTAATCCTCCATTCACGGGTTTGATTCCCTACTTTGACTAACACCTAACCTATTTTTGTCAACGGTTTGAATGTATGACTTAATTTTGTAATTTTTTTATTTATACTACATTTATTTTGTTATTATTTTAAATCTACATTATTTTTATAATTTATTTTTTAAATTACATTATTCTTAAACTTTCTCTAAATTCATGCATTACATTTGCAAAAAATAAGTAACTAAATAAATAAAAAGCATGTACGGTGTGTTCCAACTTTAAATATGATATGATTGTGATTGAAAATTGAAAGGTGCGTGAAATGACCAAACCCAAAAAATGTCCCTTTCTTGAATTATACAATCATATCACCCTTTTTATTTAATTTTAGTTCTCATGCATTCTACTTATTTATAGACTTTTATTCAAAGGGTAAATTGCAATTTTAGTTCATAAATTTTCACAATTTACCAGTTGATTTTGATCCCGTAAAAATGTCTTTTGTCATTTTCTAAAATCACTGGTATATTAATGTCAAACATTACTATATTAAATTTAAGTTAAAATATTATTTTGTTCCGTGTATGCTTAGTTTTGGATCATTTTGATTTATGTACTTTCAATTTTAATTCATGTCATTGTATTTTCAAAAAGTTTGTTTTAGCTTTGGTATTTTTTTAAAATGGACAATTTAATTTAATTTTTAATTTTATTTATTCTATTACAATTTCAACACGACACTACGTTCAATATATTACTTTATATTAATTAGTTTCCGTTATGGATAGAATTAATGTTAAAATTTTGAAAATAGAGACTCAAATGATCATCTCGGAGAATCAAAATGACCTATTAAAATTAAAAAATAATAAATTCAAAGATGTAATTGAATATTTTTGTTCCAAATGCACTAATCATATTCTAGTAGTCATAATCAATTTTGATTTTGATTTTTGAATTTCCTCCACGTATTTACTAAAAAAAAAGAATTAATTTTGATTTTAGGTTAATTACTCTTACATAACTTCATCACCACGAACAATTAGAAGATAAATAATAATAATAATAATAATAAAATTTTGAAACTATAATCAAATCAAATCCAAACAATGACGTTTTAGAATTATTTTATTTATAAAACGAAAAGCTATCCGACTTCGTCGTTAAGACATCTCGAGGTCAATTTCTGCTCGACGGAGAGATGAGCCGGAGATGGTTCCCGCCAAGTTTCAGGTTGCCGGAATTCCGACTTTCGCTGCTGCCGGCATCTTTCAGTTGGCCGGAGTTCAATTTTTTTAACTTCGGCATCGACCGGAGCTCTCCGAGCATCAGGTGGTTTAATTTTTCGATAATCGATGATATGTGTTGGGCGCTAATCGCCGTCATCGAATCCCTTGTTCTGATTACAATGTTGTGCTGCTTCTTCTTGTGCTGCGGTTTTACTCTCTGATTCAGTCAATTAGCGAAAAGTATGTATTAATTCCTCTCGATTTGCTCGCTTAAATTTGGAAACCATAGAAATTAAGCTCTCATAGTTTGAATTTGAATAGTTTGGGATTAGTGTGGATAAATGTGTTCTTGTCAAATTATCTCATCGGGATCCGAAACTAGAAACCTGCTTTTTTGAATGATAAAAATCTACGTTCTGTAAGTGGATTATTGATCTGAAAGTTCTTTCTTCAAATGGCGTCATCATTGAATCGATAAGAACAGTGTTGAAAAATTTTGGCGATGGAAAGCGAAATCTCGGTAACTATGACCTTCTTCTTTAGTGCTCTTTTTGCTGGATCATAGTGTCTCCTTAATTCAGTATGGCGAGTATAGGTTCCTCCTTGATTAATTAGTTGGAACCAGTATGACTATCATCTTCTTCTTCGGCTTGCCTCCCTCCAAAAAACAATAATCCAAAATTCAAGTGTCCTACACTAAGAGGTGAAACTCAAAACTCTAGTGAAGCTGAATTGGTTAGAGTATGAGGAATCTTCGTTAACGGTTAGAGATTCGGATCTTCACCCGTCCCATATTGAACTCAACAAACAAAATACAAAAGATAAATAAGATCTGATAAAAAAAAATTTCCTCATAACTTCTAAGCAAGTACTCTTGAGATGAAAAGGAATTTTGTTATCTTGTAGCATGAGCATGTATCGTGTTGTGAGGCATTGGGAGGAAGTTTGAGAAGTTATTAGATTTAATTCCTCCTCGTAGGTATCGATTTCGAAGGATTTTTGTGTTATTATGTTAGATTGGGATCCTTTCTTATAGCTTGGTCTCCTTGTCTCGAGCTTGTTTTTGCGCCTTTTGTATATTCTTTTGTTTCATCTCAATGAACTTCAGCTTCTTATTAGAAAAAAGGTAAAAAGAACCTGTATTGTGTTGTTTTGCATCAAACTTGAACTATAATTCCTTGAAGGAAAATGAAAAGTTGTTATTGTTGCAGCTGTTTTGTCCTGTTTTCTAATGAATGTATTTGAGAATTAGCTCTATCTTCTCATAGAAAGCAACTCCACTCTTGCACTCACATAGATAAAATCTGTCAAGAATATTGCTCCTATATAACCACACTCAAACTCGTGCTACATATTTTTGTTTAAGTGTCTCTTTTTCTTTGAAAAACCCAACTTTTTTGTGTTTCATCCATTTCTACTGAACCCATTCCTCAAGATTTTTGGGCCCTTTAGTAATCTTGATTTGTGGTTCATAGTGATGATATTGACTTCAACCTTATCTCTCCCACGTGTTCCAACTCCTTTCCCTAGTCAAGATATTTGTTAATGAATCTACAACATCACAAAATGATTTCAAATAATTCATAGTAATAATTTCAAAACATCACAAAATGATTTCAAATAATTCATAGTAATAATTTCAAATCCCACCGTATTCAATGTACGAATGAAACCGTATCTCATACATATGTAGGTACGGACATATATACATACACATACGTACATATATACACACATATAAAGCCAGACCAAGCTTAGAAGTAGAGTTGATAAAATAGCATTCCCTTGAAGTAGATATATGACTTGTGGTGTCTAGTAGATGAAGAATTAAAGTCCAACAGTAGCATAATTTTTTGTTCCCAGCATGATGAACTGACTTACTAGCAAACAATTGTGTGTTCTTGTATAATCAGTAGTATATTGTAAACTAATAAGTGTAACTTATGCTGTGAAAACTGCACTTAAAAGTAGCTGAAAGCTTCTGTTCCATAAATGAAATTTGACTTGTTTTTAGAGAAGTTTGAGATGATTCTTAACTTTATTAAATGCAACTCCACTTCATTGAATGGAATTTTTGGTTTAGGTTGAGTTTTTATGGGATGAAAATAGAGTTCATTTAATGCAGATCATTTTGAAGTCCTATTGGTCAAATATTAAAAAGAGAAGTTTCAATCCCTCTCTTGTTTATGTCTAATTGGCTTGTTGAAGCTTCTTAGCTCTAGACCGTGTTATCGAACATTGTGACATGATAGTGGAGGTTCTTGATTCATATCACTTAGATTTATTCAGGAATAATTTTTTTTCCTCTGATTTAATTTTGGGATGGGGATGGAGATGGGGATATATTACCTCCCTCAACCCCTCCCCCATCCCAAATTTTTAGTTACTTTATTTCTTTTATAAAAAAAATTATATTTTAGAACTTTTGTTTCATCTATAAATAAAAATGATTTTAAGTATTGGTATAAAGTTAATAATTAAGAATATTAAATAATTCAAAAAAAAAATTCCCATAAATTTTATTGTAAAATATAAGTTAAAATTTTATTTTAGTCATTGTATTTTTAGTCTTGGTTCATTTTGGTCTTTGTACTGTCAGAATGTTCATTTTGGTCGATGTATTCTCAGAATGTTCATTTGGTCTATGTACTTTTAACTTTTGTATACTTTAGTTTTTGTACTTCTAAAATGTCCATTTTAGTCTCCGTACTTTTAAAAATAATCATTTTAATCCCTATTTGTAAACTTTTAATACAAATTTTATATATTACGAAAGTCCTTTAATATAAAGTAATTTGTTATATTATTACTTTTAAAAAATATGTTGAGTCTAGTGTCAGGTTGAAACTGTGATAGAAAAAATGAGATTAAAAATAAAATTAAGGGACCAAAATTGAAATTTTTTAAAAGTACAGGGACCAAAATGAACATTTTGTAAGTATAAGGACTAAAACGAACTAAAGTTGAAAGTAGAAAAACCAAAATAAATATTTTGAAAGTATAGGAAGTAAAATGAACCAAACCGTACCTGGACCGAAGTAATATTTTAATCTAGAATATATTTTTGGTCATCGAGGATAATGTTTATTTGGTCTTTGAAGTGAGTCACTTTAGTTTTTGAAGTTTGGAAGATGGGTTTAAATGATTCATGAACTCGTTAGCCCTTAGTTGATTAATGAAAAGATTATATAGCACGGGTTGTAATTTGCTAACGCGGTAAGGTACACTAGTATGATATTATTTTTGGTGACTAAGATTACGAGGTAGCAATCCTTCCTCTTCACTGAATCCAAATGAAGGCTTTCATTTATTCTCTTGAAGAAGTTCAAGCGACGGGATTGGAACTTTCAAATGAGTTCCCTCCACCTTGTTTCGACATTGGAATGAAGGAGTCGTGGAGGTGGACTTTTGAATCTTGAATGTCTTCCTTCGGAGGACGACGACAACGACATTAGCGACCTGTAAGGCTGACGACGAGGTTCACTAGCGAGAGGAAGAGGAAGAAAGGAAAGAGAAGGAGAGATGATTGCCATCTCATGATCTAGTCACGAAAAATAATATTAAATTAATGAAACTACCAAGTGAAGTGTCTCATCGTTATGTTATTCAACTAATGATTAAATGAGTTCAATGATCATTTTGACCAAATTTTCAACGACTAAAGTCTCTTTTAAAACCTTAGGGATCAAAATAGCCACCTATTGCAAACATTGGAGACCAAAAAAATATTTCATTATGATGTCCAAGTGTCCTAAAAATGTTTTTTTTTTCTCCATTGTCTTTTGTAATGTTTTTAATCTTTTACGTTTCTACATGTCCAAGAGTTTGACATTAATACGAAGAGTTAATCGATATTTCTTAATAAAAGTTCGTAAATTATCCATTAACATTGGTATTAACATCAGAATCTTGACATTTTTGTTAACATCAACATTATAAACCTTGGCATTTTGGCTCTGGGCACCTAAGAAATTTTGAAAATGAGCTGCACTTGAATTTTTAATTGATCCCGAAAGTTATTTATGAAATTAGACCTTATAATTATTTGAATTTTAAAGTTGATTGATTATAATAATTATTTGAGACATCAAAGGAAACAAAATCACATATATGAGAGATGAAAGCTATTTCGAGCCTAGCCGAATAAAACACATATTACCTTCTCCATGATCAATGATTTGCCCCACTCCAAAATTGTGGAACTCAAAAAGGAAAAAAAGAAAGGAAAAGAAGATTAAGAGGATGATAGAGTACCCAAAAAAGATGATGAGAGTGTAATGATGATTAAGGGCCCGTTTAGTTGGAAGCTCGGATTCTGTTTTTTGTTTTCAGATTCACTAAATCACATGGATTCAGCCAATAGGTGTTTGGTAGAATTTTTTAGAGTTGTTTTTGAAAATTGTTTTCGAATTCTATAATCCAAACCATAGAAATTCTGAAAACGACTTTTTTATGTTTTCAAATTCAGAATTTGAAATTTTTAAGATGCAGAATTACATTGAAAAGATAAAAACTTTGATAAAATATATTACTTCATATTATAAACTCATTTTATGTGTGAAATATAATGTATTCTAAATTTAACTTTGTAAAATAATAATTATACAAAATTTGAAAAAAAAAATGTTAATAAATTAATTAATATAAGTTTAGATTAAACTAAAATTTAGTTTGTAACTACTGATTTACAAATATATTGCTAAACAAACCTTGAACAATTTTTGAACCAAACGTACCCTAAGGGTGGGTGGGAGTGGGAAAAATTTCCCCGGTGACTTAGGAATGGGGAATATGTTCTCCGTCCCCCTCTTTTATTTATGAATTATATATGTACCTTAAACTTAAATATTTAGATATAAAATTTATTATATATTATCAATTTAGGAGATATTGGTGTGATGTTTACGTTTTAATAATTTGAATTGTGAAATTTAATTTTTAAGATTTATTTTTGAATGAATTATAAAACATTCTTAGAAAACTTCAGAACTTTCCCTTAATTCCTGGAAAAATTTAACTATTTAAATGAAAATCCTTATAAAAAAAATCAAAAAAAGAAAAAACTTAGTATAACATTTAGTTGAAAATTTCTTTAAAAAATAACAATAAATGGTTGAACTAAAAGATAATAAGAAATGAACAATTTTTCGTGGGTAACTCGAGCTTCACAAAATTTTGTGGTGAATTTTACCAAGAATAAGAAATGAAATGGGCGACAAGGACGAGAATGATAGAACACTCCTAATAATGATACAGAAACAATGAGCACGAATTTAATATTTTCTCTGTTTCATTCCACAAAATATGCTCCATTTTTTTCAGGTTACACATTCCTTTATTTATAAGCAGAGGAGACGAGTTCAGAACTGAATACTCACTTGGTTATGTTACGAGAAGTCATAACCCGATGCAAACCGAATCGAATGCACTAGTAAATCACATAGTCCGGAACATAATTTTAAGACTAAAAGTTCCATAGTTTTTTCCATCCAATCGAGAAATAATATTTATTTCTTCCTGGGGTTGTGGATGTAGCACCACGAAATAAAAAAGCCCCCAAGAAATTTGAACTAAAATTGGAAGATGGCAGCTCCGCTCGAAGGCTTGGAAGCAAAGACGTAGAGACCGAGATCGTTCTTGTCGATGATCCCTCTGTCGATCCTCGATTTGTAGAAGCTCTCCTGGTGTGAATCCATAAAATGGGCAGAATTTTTAAACTCAGATTCCAACTTCCAAGAAGGAAGAAGACATTGTCTCACTTTCCAGTGTAAGAAAACTAACCTTCAGATTAAGAATGAATTGTGGAACAATGGCCTCTTTTACCAGAGCAACCGCGCAACCTCCCCATCCTGCTCCAGTTAGTCTGGCCCCGAGAGCTCCGTTGTCCCGGCATATCTTTACTAGTTCCTCCAACTCGGGGCAACTGGAAGAAACAAACAAGATGGGGAACAATGTAACACCAGAGGGTATGATAGAATTCAATATAATAATCGACGCAATGCAAACTAAACAATCAATGATGTCAACAAGGCAGAGGGTGCAGGTCGTCAGGATGGAAATTACGAAGAAAGATACAATTGAGGGAGTTATGGAAGAAAAAAAAGACCAGAACAATTTGTGCTCTTGTCGATAAAGAAAGATTTTCCAATTTGTATCAGATGATGACTGTGCATGCTGAATGGAAACTTTTCAAGTTAATTGCTCAAACATACAAGATTTGAGAACACTGGTAAATTGGTAAATGAGATTCTACCTGCATTCATAAAGAACGCTGCAGCTGTAGTGGCTATCATTCATAAGATCACCCAACTTCTTGAGCTTGTCTTCCTCACTGCCAAAAGAAAATTACCCCCACATTAAATGGGGAAAAAAGAACTTTGGTTCTTTTCTGGATGAACAAGTACGACGTAATCTATGATTGAAATTTTTGTAAATTCGATTGACGAAATACAAGATTAGAAATCTAAAATCCATCACCCATGTTACCTTGACCTAAAAGAATTACCAAATGAAAATAATGTAAAAGCAATGTGAACATGAAGAGGAGGCCATTAGGTAATTCGTCAAACCATCACCTTAAACTAGATGAAACTGCATCCTTGAAAGCGTAGACCCGCTTGGCTTCAGAGTACACGTGGGATGCTCGCTGAAAACAACCACCATTTTGTTACACAGAGAGATTTTAAAATTTGAAAGTACTCGCTAGATATCATTCTTCCTGTTTATAACCTACCCTAGCTTGAAACGGAAGGAATTTTAATTAATAATAACTGAAAGTAGATTTGGGGTCAGGAATGTTAGAGGAACGTGTAAGTAGAGAAGGCTGAAGGGAAATGGAACATGGCAACAGTTCCAAACATGATGTACCTGATATAACTTGAAGTGCTTGGCAGCTTTTAGAACATCCAATGAAGTTGGAGAATTGCCTAAAACCGATGGCAGATTTTCCACAGTGATTTGTTCAATTTCTTCAGCTGTATAGGGGTCCTCCTTCAACAGTTCCTTTAGAAGAGACGGAGCAATTAGAACATGTCGATAAAGGTATGAAAGAATGTTTATACTAATGGGCTATTTATTTCAAGTTCTTCCCCAGGAATAGGCATGAATACCTCATTCCCATGCTGGATGCCACTTTGGCATGAGGTTGAGATGCCTATGGGCAGCCACAGAACCCCAAATTGCGAGGTTTTGTTTGTGAAATCATAACCCATGGTTATCACATATGACTAGAACATCCATAATAATATTACATAATCATAAAATAAACCAACTAACATATTACTTGTTTGTGATTGATTAGTTAATGATTTGTTTATCAATATACTACTTAATCTCGTCCTCAAAGTAGATCTCAGAAAAGGCTAATGCAAACTGGAATGAAATAATCTTATAGATGCAATAATGTAGAAAGAAGGCCTAGTCAGATGGGGAAATTGGATTTTGGGGTTGGAAAGTTTCTCAATTGTCATTTATGAAAGACCAAGAGGCAAATCCTCTGGGTCTAGGTGACTAAGGGAAGGAGACCTCCCTCTCCATTCATTGTGCCCATGACAATTGACAGTTAATTATAAATTCCTATCAACTCCTCTATTTCTCTGCAGAAGCTTAACTCTTGTAGTTGTCTGTGAATCCTCACAGAGACAGAGGCATATAAAATTGATGATTATGAATGTTTAGGTAGTTTACTTTAATTGATAAAATTATACAAAAATTGATATAAACAATTTTTAATTAATTAAAAAAGAAATTAAAATTATTCAACTGGATGCTTTTAACGGATTTAAATTTAGTACAATTACTTAATTTTAAATGATTACAAATTGATAAATAACCTCAGTCTTACAGATGCCATTTTACAATGTCAGTCAAGCACACACATAATTTCCTTTCTTTCAAGGCATAAGTGGCAGCACGGCTAGGTAAAACAAACGCAGACAACTTCTATACCTAGATATCCTATCCTATATCCTATAACATCTATTCCTATAAATCCTATACCTATGCATTGAATCGAACAATTTCTGAAAATATTGTAGGACATTGTATTATAAACAACCTTAACATCAACTGCATGTAACTATAATCTCCATCACAGCAACAAATCTGTATTTTAATTTTTTTTAAAAACTTATTTTGATAAGAACTGATAACAATCTTTGTTGGTGTGAAAACATCAACGCAAAATACCTTGACTGCAAGCACAGGGTCAGAAGAATTACGCTCACGAGCAAATGAAAGACACAGCCCTTCCACATCAGATAAAGTTTTCACTTTTGCAACTGCTTCTGCTGGTTTCATCCCAAGCTTTATGCCTAGAACAATCTGAAGAACCATCCGGAGTCATTTTACTATGTTCAAATCATGAAGTGAATAATAAGTACCAAATTCTAAACCGTCAGCAGAAGAAGGAGAATGAAGATAATTAATACCTCAAGATTATGCTACAACTATCAATTTCTTAAATAAGATTTATTGATCACGTAGTAAAGAGCCAAAAAATCAGATAACTCAAATAAGAGGCAGTTAGTGTCCTATATATAAACACTAGATGAAAATACACCATGGTCAGAATAAAATAGAACTTACAGCAGCAAGTCGACATTCGACAACTCTGTTATTGTAATTTGTAGCAGCAGTGACGGCTTTCTGTGATTCGGCCAGAGAATGAGCTATAATAAAAGTCCCACCAGCAGGAAGTTGCACATCAGTAGCACGAATGGGATTGAAATCAATCAGCTCAGCAAACCCAGATTTGGCCATGACAGAAATTGCCTGCCAGAATAATAGGACACCGTTTACCATAATTGGCGAACATTTGAAGCTAGACAGAAGTTCTCATATTGCCCATCACATAGAATTGAAATGTAGCCATAAATCACTTTCTAAATAATTGAAGAAATAGAATTATGATCACCACTATTATTTCCATCAAGTGATTGTAGTCAAAATCTATCCATGGCCTTTGCGATGAAATAACATAAAACAAAATCCATCAATGGCTCAGGCTGTTAAGTGGGGAAAACTTTGGGCCTGCTCGGCTGCTTGTTCAGGTTGTAAAAAAGCTTTCCAAGTACTGCTTGTAAATTTGTAATATTAAGGTTATTATATAACTACTTCGAAACCCAAGATTTTCAAAAGAACAACTTCAATTATTCTCCTAAACAAATTATTCATGAATCATGAGTATACTTAGAAAAAGTAAGGAAAAAACAAGTTTTAGAAAAGAGTTGACCAAACATATTCTCTCTCTCTCTCTCTTTTTCTAGAGAATAGAAAATAGTTTTAACAACCCCTTTATTGCTCTGTTTCTTAATGTTAAGTCTATTGATTGCAAAGTAAAAAAAAAAAAAAAAAAGTTTTACCTGATCCATTCCACCAGATTGTGTACCAATGTGCCGTTCACATTCACACGTGAGTTGGGCAATTTCTTTCTGTAACCACAAGGGAATTATTGTTAGGTTAATTAGATTTAACATGACTAGAAATCAAATAATTGAGCTCAATTATTTGACGAGGTAACAACCAACTTCACCTAATTAAACCAAGTAAAATAACAGCATGTAACTGAACCTATGTAGCATTTGGTAAGTAGGAGGTGGAAAAATTATTGTTTATCTTAACCAAAAAAGGACAATGAATATGCAATCATATTCAGGCAATGAGCCCCAAAAGTCATCAATAATCCTCACTACAGTACCATAGATTTAAGTCATCTAAGTCATCGGGTCCAACAGATCACATTATAAGTTCATGTATTAATATCAAATGAATTCATGCAAGAATACATGTACATTCAAAACTCCAACCTTCCTTTCAAATGGAATAACTGTTGGTACCAATTAGTGCACAATGCAAGGTTCCGTAGGTCCAAAGTCCAATGACTAACAAGCAAGGTGCCTCCTTGCTATGTGGGCCAAGTCTGAGATACTAATAACAACCAATATTTGGGGAACATCAAGGCTTACTGGTAAAATGTGACTTGGGACACCACAGAACAATCCACAAACTCAACATATGTAAAATAATCAAGTCAAAATCCAAGTCAGTCGCAGACCAAGTAATGTTCAATTATCAGAGCATGAGGGAGAGCTGTTACACCTTGGGAAAGTTGGCACCAAAAGCAGCCATTATAGCAATGGTAGCAGAGCAAACAAACGCAGCAGAGCTTGATAATCCAGATCCTGAATGAAAAAAATAATTCTAGCATTACTTCATCATGTGATAAATTATTGCAGCAACAAAACATTTAGATGTCGACTTCAGTTGTTTTTGTTAAAAATTCTGAACATTTAAAGATAAAATAGAAAGCAAACTTCTATACTGTAACTAACAGCCTGTCATAGTTATCTTGTATGAAAAGATGTACAAAACAAAACCTGTAGGCACTGTTCCATCAACAAGGACATCAAGTCCAACTGGCACGCCAACATTTTGTCCTTTTGATTTAGCATATTCGTAATAGCCTTTGTACCTGAAACACAAAGACCCTTAGATTCTGAAGGGTAGGCAAATTGGTCAATGTTGATTAAGAAGTTAGTATGGCAAAATAATTTTAAAAAATAAAGGCAGATGTTCTTATAAAAAAAAAAAATTATAAAGGCAGATCATTTCAATTTTAACATTAAAATTAGATCATGCTAGTTTAGCTTAAAGTTCAGCACTGCCTTAAAAATATTGATTAGGATAAAAATGAAACGCAAAACATAATTTCTTGCATTCATACTATCTATAAACAAGCTGTATTCAGAATAATAAGTACGACCCGTTCAAATAATTATACAAAATAAAATCAGAACAGAAGTAGTTTGTCTACTCACCCGCAAAGAAAATAGTGTCCCCATTTGTGATTCTTCAAATCAACTTCCTGTAAAATGAACAAGAGTAATGATAAACACAGCAGAAGTTGTGAATATCTAGTAGTTGCAACTTGCAAGAACGATCACATTATAAATTTATGGGAGCATAAATATTTTATATGAACGATGTAAGGATCCAAGATTTCAGAAGAAAAGTAGGAGAAAAATCGTGACTGACTAGCAGAAATGAAGGACATCGTTTAGATTTCACAGAATTATTTGGTTCATACCTGATCAGGATCAGCAGGATAAGTACATAGCGAGTATTTATCGTTAACATTAGCAATTCTGAGAAGATGATTCGCCTCTCCGGCGTCGTGCTTCCTTATTGCCACGATCGTGTCTTGCCGGATCGCCATCGGCAACACCGAATATCCTTCATAGTCAATGTGCTCTCCGATCAAGTTCACTCTCCCTGCACTCCGTCGTTCAACCAAAACAGGAAATTACAACGAGAATCCACTCATAAATCAGTCAGAACATCATAATTCCTGGAAGTAAAAATACAAAAGTACAAACAGGACAGAGAAACCGAACGAAGATAGGAAGCAAAAAAGTACCTGGAGAACGAGCAAAGACATCGGGAGGGTGGCCAAACACTTGGAGAAACTTAGCCTTGAGATGATCAAACCGAAGCTGAGCTTCCTCAAGCTGAGATCCATCGCCATAAACCGGATTAAGAGAAGAGAAAACAGGAATCGGAAGATCCTCGTGCTTCGCCATTTCTCCTCTTCTTCCTCTTTACGTGTAGAAATTCACACAAATTCCCCCTCAAACACCACTGTAAATTCAATCCAAAAAACAAAAAGATCAAGAAAGATCTGCAAAATCCAAATTCAAAAACAAACAAAGATTCAAAGAAACTCGTGCAGCAGCGTTACCGATCTCGAATCCCGGCTAAATTATCGTATAAACAGAGCGAAGGCGAGACTGAGAATTGAGGTGAAAACGAAATATTCTATAAAGATTCAGAGCAAAAGCTCAGAAGAAGCCTCAGTATGATTTTTGTTTGGTTTCGAATGTTAAGATAATTAGTTATTTATTACATCTCTCTTATATTAAAATTTTATTTATTTGATTGTGACGACGCACGGGAGGGGCACGTGCATGTGCGGCCAAAAATGCCACGTCAGCTTATATTAAAAAAAGTGGGTTTTGATATTTTTGTGTAATAGGGAATCGAATTTTTATTTATATAAAAAGTCTGTACGATTAGGTCCAAAAATGCCCGCTTCGGAGAAAGCTCAGGAGGGCAATTTGGAAAACGAATCCACTTTTTCTTTTTCTTTTTCTTTTTCCTTTTCACGTTTTAATTTTAACGCTTTTTTTTTTTTAAATCCCAAACTTTTCAAAAATGTCTATAAATAAATTGGGCTTTTGACAAAAGGCCCAATTTTTGTGGGCCTTTGTATCGATCCAATCTTTTTTGAGAAAATTGAAAAGTGTGATTGTGCTGATGTCACCCTGGGGTAAAAATATTATTTTACTCTTAATAACTCTCATGTGATGAATATCCAAATTATTGCGTTTATTTTATAGAAATAAAATATAGGTAGGTATCTCAAGATGCCCAATCTATTTTGTTTTAGATTCTCTGTTTAAAAGTTAAAAAAGTCTTCTTATGATATATTTGTCTTCATTTTTCTTCGGTAAATATTTTATTTAATCGACTTTCTTCATCTTTTATTTTTATTTTGAAGGAAAAAATAAATTAATGTATCATTCATATAGTTATGGGTGAGATAAAATCATAATCTACGAATACACTCTATGAAAAAGTTCGATAAGTTGGCTTAGATTATCCAAATACTCTTGCGCTTAGAAATGATAAGGGAAAAAATGCCGATCCCTTGAGCATGAATCTAAATAGGAATCAATTTGTGAGCTAAGCTCCAGTCATGCATTCAAATTCCAACTTAAATCACCTCTTCTAAGAGCAAGATTCAAATTTAGTATAAATTAATCTGTGAACCAGAGATTAAAAGCATTAAGCAAATAAATGCACAAATTCAAATCAATCGAGACAGTTATGATTCATGATTTCTTAACTTATAGATTAATTGCATATTCAATCTTGACATGTTTAATTTGTCTGCTCGTAGGTTTAGGTTATGAAATCACTCCCCTAGGACCCGTTGTCCATAAAAATTTTCCTTAGAGTCTTTTATTTGCTTTGTTATTTGATTTCTGTGTTTCAAAAGAGATCCCTTGTTGTTTCTATAGATAAAATTGGACAATAATATCTTGAGTGACTAGAAATCCAATCCAGTAGACGATATCGATAATTACTTATCATTTTTATTAAAACTCTGAGTCGTACACTTGCGGTAAGCATTTTCTGCTAGAAGTATTTGAGTCAGGGGTCCAAGCTCCCCATGAGCCCAAGGAGCCCATAGTCGAGCACTCCTTGGGCCCAATAGCAAGCCCTATGGACTAATTCGCTTCTATCAAGCGGAAGCCCTCCAATTGAAGTTCGTGAGATTTCAAAAATTCAATATAACACAAATCTAGATCATAGAAGTGTGCTGGGCTAGGTCTTAAAGATCTTATTACATGCAAAAAATAATCTCAGCTCTCAATTTAGCTCTTAAAAGATCTTTAACATCTGCATTACTTTTCTTATCATGAAGCTCTCCTATGAGATATACAAGCTCTCTCTCTCTTTCTTTGTTTTTTTTTTTATCGATTTCATATCTACGTCGTTGCTACTTCTTTTGCCATTAAAGATATACTTGTGCTCTCTCGCGTGTGACAACGTATCCTTAGTGCTCTAAACATAGTCAAAAGTTTAAAATTCTTCCATGGACGTTCTACCAAGTACATCAAACGTTATTACCATTTTGTCCATGAAAACGTCTTTAATGGTCAACTTTTCACACTCCCATATCAACCATGTCAAACTTAATCATAGAGTACATTCTCACAAATACCCCTTACTTGATTTTGTTTATCCATAATTTTTGTACCAAACTTAGATGCTCAGAAGATGCAAATGATCAAATCATAAACCTTCTATACATCTAAAAGTACAACACATATTTATGTGATGGCCTTGAAATTTAGAGTCACCATACCAAGCCATAGATAATTAATTAATTAATTAAACAAAATTTGGAATTTCATGGAAGTCTGAAACCTTTTGGTGTAAAATCTTTCTTGTCTCTTTGATTTTTCAAGTCAAGTTCCCAAAAAGTCCCCATCAGTGGAGATTAGCTATGATGAAGTTGGCATCTATTATCGTGATAAAATTCTTGCCCTTTTAATTTTCTTTTAGGAAAAAAGTGATCTGAAATGGCTCAAACTAGAAGCAAGAGTCAATTAAATAAATAAATAATATATATTTATAAAACTTTCAAGATTTCTTGAAATGGGGAACAAGGCTGCTGCGCTGCATGCAACATGCTGCAAAATATTCCTCCCCAAACTCTCTCCTCTCTTCATAGGTTGATCTCATTACTAAATATGCATAAAAGATTAAAAGGTAAATATATGTTTCAGGGTTAATTTAATTTAATCTCTCCATTTAAAAGGTTTCAATTTAATCTTTAAGTTTTTTTTTAATTATATCTTTAATGGTTGATAAATTCACATTATTGTATAGGATACTTATGAAGTAGGAGGACTGAATTCTAGATTACAAAGTAGGCCATTTAAGAAAGAAAATTTTCTACTTAGCTTCTTCAAATTTCTAAGAAATTCAGTAAGTCTAATTCATTTTCTAAACTTATGTTAATGTTAAAATGGAAAAGATTATATTTAAACTTTTTAAACAATAAGAACTTTTTTTTGTGTACAATATGTGAGGTGAGGATAAACTCACGAACTCTTGCTTGGAAACATATGTCAATTACCACTGAGCTATGTGCACTTTGACAAATAATAAGAACTAAATTTTAAAATACTTAAATATCTAGTGATGATTTAATAATGGGTATCAAATTTGAAGGTCGACCTAAGTTCCAAAATTCGGTATTGACATTAATTTAACTCTACATTTTCATATAATAGTTCCACTCGTTGGGTCGTCATTTCCTCCCCACTTCATATATAATAGTCTATTTTTCCAATTAACCAGAAAGAAAAACCCTAACCCTAGTTGTAAGAGATGAATAATACGAAGGCAACTGAATTATATGATATCCCATAATATATAATAAACAACTTAATTTGTTTTTGCTAAGAGATAGTTACAAAGAATAATAACTCATTAACAAAAAGCACAGCTAATATAATCCCTCTGAAAAACGCTTAAGAAGAAAGCGTTTTTATAATCATGAGATCAGAATCTCCTCAGAAAACGATGAAAAATGCATGGCTGATCTGAATTCTGAACGTACCGAAAAGAGACCAATGGGGAGAGAATAAAATCTCTCTGAATAGAATTCACCCATTTTGCTCATCTTTTGGCTCCTTCCTCATTTGCAATGGCACCACGTCCTGCAGAAGCCCGTCGTCCCGGAGCAGCGACGACGGGGACGGAAGGGGAGGAGGAGGATGCGGACTCACCGATGATGAGTTCACCGTTACAAATGGCGTCGGGTTGTACATGAAGGGCTGGTGGAACAAATGCCCCGTGGCGGTGGTGGCGGTGGGGTTGTGATCGGCGACGAGGCAACTGTTGGATTCCGACATGACTCGCCGCGGCATTACCGGACTTTGGTGGGTGTGTTGGCCTTCGTACGTTGTCACAACGATGGAGTGGTCGCCGGAGGACCGCTCCACTCTCTTCTTCACACCGCACCCCGCCGTGGTGCAACGATAATAGCTTCTGCTTTAACAAGAAAAACATCTTCATTGGTATATAGAACTTTTACTTCAAATAAAAAACTCGTAGTGAAGAAAAAGACCTGGGATAGGGGCTATTTTTAACGGCTTTTTGGCCGTACTTCCGCCAGCGGTAGCCGTCGTCTAGATGATCGATATCACTCTTAGTCATGAAAGCAAATCTGGGTTCTCTTTGCCTCTTCTGGTTCTTCTTTTTTGCCTTCAACCTAAAAACCACAACCAAAAAAATAAAAACAAAAGAACCACACCCCATAAATAAAAAAAACAAAAAAAAAACCAGTTTTTTCCATTTCTTTTTTTCCAAAAAGAGAACGAAAAAAAAGGGAAAAAAAAAGAATAAACAAGCTTCAAATTACAACCTTAAATCAAATCAAAACTTAAAGTTCAATGAATAAAGCCGCTGTTAATTAAAATTTTTAAAATAGAAGATTCGATCTCTTACACAGTTGTTGAATCAAAATTCAATTAATCCATTTCTTCACTGAACTAGCTCAGTCTTAAAAAACAACATATTATATTTAAAGCGGAAAAAAGAGAAAATAAACACTAAATTCAAAGGGAAGAATTAGCTTACAATAATTTAGAAGCTTTTTCACTATTATTCTTCTCAACAGCCTCTTCACTTGCTTTGGCAAGTTCTTCGCCGGAGGAGGAAGAGACGGAGGAAGAATTAGGCGTGGGCGGGGCGTTGAGCACCTCCGACGACTCCGGCACGGTGGATGCCGGCGAGGAGAGCGGCGGCGACTGCTGCAGCAGCGGCGGCACGGAGGACATCAAATCGAACAAAGAGGGGTTGTAATAGTCATGGATTCCAAATAACAAGTCAAAGGAACAACCTTTATCACTACTCTCACATGACATGTCGAAGATGCCGCCGCCGCCCGGAAACTCGTCGGAAAACACCATCGGAGAATCACTTACGGCGCAATTCTCCGACCCCACGAACTCTTCAAATTTCTTCTTCTCCATACCGATCGGAAAGTTCAATTAATTACCACATATTCTTTTTTCCTTTTTTTTTTTTGCGTCTTCTCCAAGTATAGAGAGAGAGAGAGAGAGGGGAGAGAGGGGAGAGAGAGAGTTGTTTTTTTGGAGGTGCGAATGGGAAATAGAGATTTTTGGGATTTTGGAGAACAGCTTGGGGTGTAAGTTTTCCCACCTAGGATGGTGACCGGCAGGTGCCGGTGGAAAATGGGCGTGGGAACAAGTAGCGACTGGATCGGTGTTCGCAATAAATGACAGAGGACTGGCAGAAACGGGGACTTCTGAAACGCGGAGTTTTGACCGGGAACCGGTTCCAGTGTAAACGAGATTCTTAATGGCCGTGTACACGTAGGCAAAAAGACTCTGGATTTGTTTTCTATATAAAAATAGATTTCTGCTCCAATTAATTCAAATTATTTGTATAGTTTAATCAATGTTTTTAAAATAATTAAATTTTAATTACAATTTGTGCTATATTATGTCTCTATGATTTTAGAGGTTTCACTAGGTTTTTGAATATTTCAGGCTCTGTATCTATATTTGGTTTATTCTCGTTAATAATTTTATCCCCTTAATACTTGTGTGTCATGTTTTTATATTATTTTAATATTACATGGAAGGTAATTTTGAGTAAATTTGAAATTTAGCAATATAAAAAATGTATTAGACTAATTAAATTAGTAGTACTAACTTATTAGGAACTTTTTAAATTATAGGAAACTAGCTAGCTAGGTTGAAACCATCTTAAAATTTTCGGGATCTATTAAATTGATACTAATAAGTTTTTAAAGTTAACCATCTATTTAAATGTTAAAATCTTTTAACACATACGTTTCTGTATTTAACTTTTGTTTATTTATCTATTTTGGTTTGTAGAGATCTAAAAAAAAAAGAAAAAATAGAAGTTCGCCATGATTTTAAAAGTTTAGAGAAAAAAAATGAACAAATGTGTGACATATTGGATTTCGACCTTTTATCAATACGATGTAATAATGAGAAATTTATAGTACATATAAATCATTAAAACTTAATTTACATATCAACATCAAACTCGCCAATAATTTGGATTTTTTTTCAATATGATATATCCATCAAAATAGTCGAGAAACGTATGAATTCTTTTGAGTTTTATTGTTTGTCAATAGATTGGAACCAAATCACTTCTCATTATATATATATTCTGAAATCTTGGTATATTAGATCGATCTAAACATAGCTCTAACTCATCGAGGTATTACAAATCTATCTTCCAAATTAGATAATTCGAATCGTCATTCCATTGATGAATTAAGAAAAAAGAAACTTAATTAATTAATGAACCAATAATGGAGAAAATAGCATAATTAATAATGTATAATAATTCTTTCTATTAGTCTGAAATAATTGCAAGAATCTAAAAATAGAGTGATTTAATTTTTTTTTTCTTGAATTGTCAGGTAGATTCTACCTAATCTATTTTAATCATTTTTATTCTTTACTCAACCTAAAAAATGTTTGGAAATAATATCGTTTCAATGGAATATTTATTTCTTTCAAAATAACTGGAATAAGCATTCCAACATAAATAAACAAATGGAACAACCGAATCAAAAATCTTGATTCCTCTTCCAACTTCCATGAACCGTACGTAACATATTCATTTGAGAAAAAAGTTATCTTAGATTTTTGGCTTAAATAACATTTTCATTTACTTTCGATTATGATTCATTTCGATTCCTATGGTTAAAATGGTCAGTTTTGATCTATTTACTTTTAACTTTTTGTTTGTTTTAGTTTCTATACTTTCGAAACATTCGTTTTGTAATCTCCGTACTTTCAAAAAACAACCATTTTTGGGTCATTCCTTTTTTTTTTGTCTCATTTTTATTTAGATCAAATTTTTATCATAACACTTTTCTCTCATGAAATTTTTTGAAATGCAGCAATAAATTTATATTAAAGGGTTCTCATCATGTTTAAAATTTTATTAACATTTTGTAAATAGGAAACAAAACATAAGCTTTGAATGTATAGAGATTACAAAATAAACAAATCCACTAAATTAAACTACATGGATAAAAAAATAAATATTTGAAAGTATAGAGACTAAAATAATATCTAAATCTAGATTTTTATAATTAATTAAAAAATCCAATTATATATCTACATTCATAACTTTTGTGAGCGAATCTTAAATAATAAGTACATTTTAATGCTAATAAATACTTTTCTATCTATTATTTGCTAATATTATTTTTTTTCTAATTTAAAAGAAAAAATTTATTTGAAAAAATTCATATAGCCCATTCTAACTATAGCTCAACTATAATGATATATAAAAAGTTTGAATTTTGAATCCTAATGTTGTAAAGTAAAATAAAATAAAATAAGAAAAACTGTAGAAAAAAAAGTGTAGAAATTGGTAATTAGATTAACATGAGGGAAAAAGAAACCCTAATCCTAATCCCTAGGAAAGCAAGGGAGTTTGGCACGTGCGATTCAGGGGAGGTGTTTCTTTTAGTGCCACTTGAAAAAAGATATTTGGCAACTAATTAATAAAGAAGTATTAAATTGAAATGGTCCAGTTTTAAAGAAGTGGGCTTTTACCTACAAATCCATGGCCCACAAATTGGCATTAGGTTTTTTGGTGCTACAAAATTACATTTATACCCCCATCTAATCAATTATTTGTTATTTTAATAATCTAGACTAAGAAAATGGATAATTCAATTCAGATGACTACCTTTTTCTTGACAAGATTTTTGTGCAAAGGACAGTACCATTGACACCTATATAAACAATGGAGGACAGTTTTATTTTGTTTTGTTTAAACAAAAAATTCACAATTATTAATATAAAATAATTACATTAACTTTAATTTTTTTTATTACTAGATTCTTATTTATTTACCAAAAAATAATTGTATTTATCCTTTTTTCTTTTGTTTTCCAATTACTGGTTCCATTCAGAAATGCTTTTAGAATTTTAAATATAGAGAATATAATTCTAAAATTGTCTCTTGTTATATAGAAAATATTTGAAATTTCTAAGAACAAAAAGAGACTGTGTTTTTTATTTTTTAATAAATTACATGAATATATTACAAGCAATATCGAAAAATAATACAAATAAACGTTCATTTTAATCCCTTAATTATTTTTATTTTTTGGAACGTGATCGTTTTAATTAGATTTGATAATTTAATGTAATCTAAGACATAGCTCACCTATTAAAACATTTTATTCATTTATAAAATTCGAAAGTTCAATTCCTCATCGCCATTTGTGTACTTACAAAAAATCTTAATTTAGTGATAGAAATTAATATCTTCTCAAAACTAAATTAAAAAAATGGTCTAAACTCACATTAATAGAATGCATAAACCTAACTAAAAACACATCTAACAAACAACTATCATAAAACCAATACCTATGTACAAAAATTAAAGAAGTCTCATTTAGTTACAATTATCGTTAATAGCTAATTAAATACACAAATCTTCAAGGAAATGGAAATTCAACTAATTGATAGGTATTAATTTCAATAAAGTTAATTTTTTTTTAGTACAACATGTTGGGGAGGGGACTCGAACTCACAACCTCATGGTTGAAGATATATGTCAATTACTGCTGAACTATGATCGCTTTGACGTGAAGTTAATTAAGCTTAAGGTTTAGTTAAGTATGAAAGTTTAACAGCAAGCTGTTATTTTGAGTTTATTTGAAGAAACCTAAAGAAAAGAAAACCCTAAGGAATATATAAATAAAAAGGGAGGAATAATTGTAGTGTAGTTATGGTAGCAATTTCTAGCACATGCCATGGGAGAGAATCCTCCAAACTTTTGCTTAACCTGACCCACGAAAGAAAACAAACAAAAAAAAAGCAAAAAACAAAATCTTGGGAACCATTTCTCAAAGCTAATTTATTCATTATTTTAATAATTGCAATAAACAAAATTAGATTTTGAAAAAGGAATTGGAGTCAAATGCAAGATTTTTGTGATAGATAGATGGATAGGCCGGAGAAATCTACCACTCGTTTGGTGACGTTATCGTTTTTTGTTTATTTATGTTTCTCATTTTTCAATTTTAAGAAACGTTTACAAAATTGTATAGAAATTTTAGAAACAACAAAATCAATCTTCTTGTTTCTTGTTTCCAGTTTTTCCTAAACATAAATAAAAGCATTATTTTATCATTTTGTACTTACAAAATGCGTAGTAAGTAATAAAATAAAATAATATACCATAAAATTTTGAATATTTGATTTTAAAAAGTAATTTTTATATAAAAATCTAATTTTCTTCGTTTAAAGAATGAGAAACGACCAGAAATTGTTAATAAACATGTTTTATTTTTATTATAAAAAAGAGCAAACAAAAACATAAGGAACATAAACAAAAACTAGTAACAGAAATAAGAAACGAAAATGTTAGAAAACGAGCCCCTACTATTTTTCCAACGAAAAACTTCACATCATCCCTTGTCAAATAACTTCATATGGAGGTCAAATACTATCAAACCCTTCTTTGTCCAACCTTAACCTCTCTCTATTTTTTGTTCTTAAAGAAAACAAAGATTCTCCAAAACAACCAACTTCTTTCACTTTATTCACATAATTTGTTTAATTTTGTTGACGTGTTTTGTTTCACTCCCCCTTCTCCCTTTACCAATCACTTCTCGATTTGGTGGTTTCTTTTTTCTTTTCTTCTTAAGCAAAATATAATCTTCAATAATCTTCTCAAAGTAGAAATTATCGTACGTCCATACTCTTAACAATGAATTAAGAATATAATATATTTCAATCATCTGAATATCCTGAAAAAAATCTCTCATCATGTATTTTTTACCAAAGAAGTGCTCTCAAACGTATTTTTTAAAAAAAGAAAAAAAAAAGAAAAGAAAAGATCATGACCTTAATGTTATATATATATTTTAGAGTTCGACAATAATACTAGAATGAGGATTTGAAATTTTGACTTTCTAATCATGAATATATATTTTAATCACTGTTGGACTATATTCTAGTTGGCACGATCCTAACTACACCCTATCATCTTTACATTCATTATTAAATTGATATCATTTTAAGACGAAAATAAATTTTGCAACTCTATATTATGGGTTAGTTGGGTAATTAGTTCATTGTCTTATTTAAAGTTTTTGTGAGAGTGAGAGGCGTTTTTTTTTTTTTCTCAGAGAGAGATTTTAACTATAGGGATTTGGAGTTGAACCTAACCCGTTGACTCTAATATGTTTTCAGAAGGATGTTCAATTTTTAAACAAAACAAAAAAAAGCAGCGATAATTGCGGCATTTGGAAGCTACCCTACTAATAATAATAATTTCCACCAATTTTATTTCATATTAAAAGTCTAAATAATTTATTTAATTAATTTCAAGACCCAACTTTTAAAATTCATTTCAACACAAAATTCTTTTTATTTGAACACAGAGAGAGAGAGTCAAAGTCAACAAAATTCTTTATGATATATATATTTTTTCATTGCTTCGTTGGAATTCGAGCTTTGAAATTAAATTAACTTTAAAATAATTATGGGTTGTCTAAAACAAAACCGCGTATGGCCTCAGACAAGAAAAACGACACCGTTTAATAATAACAATATGAATACAACTAGGAGATCGGAGGCCGTGAAGACGACACGTCGTTTTCCCTTTGGTCGTCCTTCCGACATCACTCAAATATTTTCCCTTCTTCTCATTAATGATTTGTGTGAGCGGAAAGTGTACGTTATTTCATTTTCTTTTTAAATTATCTTTTCTAGTGTAAAAATATAGTCCTCGAGTAAGAAAAAAACGATTGAAAATGTTTTTTTATCTGCTCCACTGAATTATTTGACTTGTATGCTCTTATTTTATATAATTAGCCGTATCTCTTGTGTTATCTTGAGTTAATATAGTATCCGTTGGTTCAATCAACATATCACTGTAACATTTAGATAATAGTGTTAATTATAGAGAAATATTATTATCAAAATTGAAATTTTAGGGATATTATTAAAAAGAATAAGTTTAAAGATTAAATAGAGACACAATTATAATTTATAGATTAAATTTGTGGTACGACTTTTTTCTTTTTTACATTTTCGTTATTTCTTCTCATTATCTAGTGTGACGTTTGTCGGAAGTTTCGACACATTTGAATTAGAGTTAGCAAATGAAAGAAAAATAGGCCGGGTTGCAAGTACATTCTTAGAGGTTGTGGATACTCAAGAGTCGAGAGTGCATGAATGTACTATCTAAACCTGGGAATGGATATGTATTCATAGGGTTGAATACGTGGTTAACCAAGATCGGGACATCAATTACTTACCACGTGATAGGATTTTATAGATGTGAGTGTTGGATGCCAACAACTTGCTCTATAATGCACAGAACCTATGGGATCATCTTTGACATAAATAATCACCCTTTACGAAAGTCTTATTCTTGACTATGTCTAATTTGTCTATGTTAAACTAGAACGATCAAGTAGACATTAATTACCATTGTCCTACATGAAATTGACACGACTTATCAATTATCCGCTCCCATTAAGGTGTACCCACCGTGTAGTCCATTGGATTGAATATGATATTAAAGGTTAAGATTGGCTTCAATATTTAATTTTGTTGTTTGCGATTAAGATATATGATAGGGTCAAATTTGACCCATAAATTTAAATGAATAAAAAATAATAAGGTCCTATTAAAAATTTGGGGAAGACTTGGTCAATTTTGAATTTAAAATTAATTTCAATAAAAATATCATACTTTAAATAATATTTGATATTCATAATTTAAGGGGAAGAATGAGTCAAAACTAAGCTACGAGATTTGAAAATTTTGGATTAATTAAAACATTTGAAGACATGCAGTCCAATATTTTATTATTATTATTATTATTTTGCAAAGGAATATTTTATTTTATTTTTATTATTATTTATTTGCAAAGGAAATATTTTATTATTACGGCATAGAAAAATACAATAACCCGTGACCTTATAACTTAAGGTGGATTCCAACCATTCAACCTAAGTCAATTATTTAAAAAACTTTATATATATAATAATAATAATATAAAATACATCCTCTTCAGTGAGACCGTAAAGTGCCAACGTGGAGCAGGTAACTCAAGCAACTTATTCTCATAAATAACGTTAAATGTTTTAATCAATGTTTTAAACATTAATATTGATAAAATATCGTCAATAAATACATCTGAAAAGGTTAAAAAAAACATAAGAAATATTTAAATTAACAATTTCACCATTGCTAAATGAATTAAAAATAATTAATATTAATATTATGTCAATATTAATGATATTTTATTAATTTTATTAACGATATTTACCCTTCATGTCAATGTTGATCTATGGACACATAGAAATATTGATGGAAATTTCAACATATCAATGATAATTTATCTAATATTAATATTGATCAAGCTTTTAACTTAAGAAAAGTAAGAGTTGTATCATGGACTGAACTGTACTTAGATCTATAACTTTGAATAAAGAAAAAATCCACATAGTTGTCTCGATTATCGAGATTAATTTGATTTTGGAACTTTTATATTTATTCTATTCTTTTATATTTGAACTTTTGAAATATCTATTATAATTCTCCAACTCGTATCTATATAAACTTGAAGGTATTTATGCATTTGCTATATTCATATTAAATTTGTGAACACAATTGAGTTGAATATAACATTAACAACTAAAATCATAATTATATTTTGAGAGCATATTTCACTAATTAAAATAGACTTTCTAAAGAGTGAAGCAAGAAGAAAACCTTCTATGCTAGAAACTAATAGAAGCATGCCACGTGTCGGTTCGATTTTCGTTATATTTTTGGAAAAAGAAGATTTATATTATTTTTTTCCCCAAAAAGCCCATTGACTTTATTAGGGTTTGAAAGGGAAGGGGAACTGTATTTAAGGGTGTCAAAGGCATGTGACAGAGAAAAAAGAAAATGCAAATGCCATTAAATTCAAATATATCATCTTCTTGGCATTGTCAATGAGGTCGGTTCCTATTTTTTTTTTTTTTTTGGTCGCCGCCACTTTATTATCCTTTTTTGTGGGGGCACAAATGATAAAGAAAAAAACAAAATTCCAATTTATTAGGACAGCAAAATATTTAAGTTTGAATTATTATTTTTATTTTTTTTTTCAATTTTGGTTCATTTTCGTCTACTTTGATTCAATTTTTGTACCTTTAAATGTGAGACAATTTTAATCTTTATTTACAAAGTTTTAACACAATTTTTATACCCAATAGAAAACCTTGAATAAAATTTATGACTGCATTTTAAGAAATTATTTAATGAGGTGGAGTGTTATGCTAAAATTTTCATCATAATAAATGAAATAAAAATGAAAATGAAGAGACTTGTCCCTAAGATAGTATAGTGCCAAGGAGGTGAAGTTTCATGGTGTATCACAAATGGTATTGTGTTTGAGCTCTATAGTTGATCACAGTGGTTGTCTCAGCCCAAACAACGAGTCTCAATTATAGAGATTCATCGACGTAAGCCACACAAATGTATTTTAATTTATGACTTCATGGACAGTAACTTCTAAAGGATGAAATTGAAACTATTTATAGACATTAAAGATGAAATTGAAATATATATATATATATATATATATATTATAGATGCTAAAATATACATTGCTTTCCAAAAAATAGTTTTTCTTTTAAAATTTGAAATAATATATAAAAACCCGATCTAAAATTTTCTTTTAAATAAAATGTCGCATTTTAAACTCATATGAAATATTCACGAATAACTTCCCCAAGTTTTTGTTACTCAAATATTTTTTTTTGTCATTTTTAGTTAAATGATGAGGACAATTAAAAATTAGAAAAAAAAACAAAAAAAGCCCTCTCATTTAACTCAACTTATTTTTTGGACTATATTAAAAATCTTGGAGGGTAAATTTAATGTTGGATTTTCATCACAATCGTAAAGAAAAAAAGTTCTTTTTACTTTTCAAAAGTTTTCATATATATAAAGTAAGATGTGAAAATGGTAAACAATGCATAAGAATCAACCACTATTAGGAATATCCCATAAACAACTTTATACAATTTCTTTGATCTTCTTTTGCTTTTTACTTTTTACTTTTCTTTTCAATAAATAAAATTAAATTCAAAAGCTTACCTTTTCCCCCTCATAATAATCTAAAAATTCTCTCTTTTTTGCGAAAAAACTAGAGTTAATTCAAAATATTAAAGGAAAAGCTAAGAGATGTGTTTGAAGTTGCATTTGGTCTAAAAAAAACTTTCTTACACGATCATCACGTTTGAAGTAACATTGTACCATTTTAAGAAGTTAAAACTAAAAGTACCTAAAGTTCTTCGAGGAGAAAGTATTTGTAGATTACATTTATTGTATAAATATTTGGATTGAAAAATACTTCTAAGGTACCTTTAAGAGTATAAAATCAAACAACAAAGAAGTGTGACAACATTTTTTTCTTTTGTTTCTTTGTTTTTTTTTTGGCTAATAACGCCTCTAAAAAACTACCCAAGTATACTTGAGAAATATATATATATATATATATATATATATGAATAACATTCTTACTCGGTGAATACAATACGAATTGAATTATCTTCCTTAAATTATCTTCCTGTTGATTGTTAAGTTTTTATCTTTATGATTATTGAAAAGAAAAATAAGAGATTGTGATTTTGCTTCATTAAGTTTTTGAATAAACATTATAATCATTTAAGTAACCAATCCACTTTTCTCAAAAAAAATAAGTAACCAATCCACAAAAAGGAATTACTAACAAAAATAAAAATAAAAACAACAATAAATGATATCAATTAATTCTTTGCTTTAGAATGACAACATAAATGTAAAAAAAAAAAAAAGAATGACAACATAACTCAAAAAAAAAAAACGACAACACGAAAGGTAATTTTCCATTAAACAATTAGTTAATCAAAATTCACAGCGAGCATGAACTTAGTGGGGTGGTTAAGGCATTTTGTTATTTTTCTACAAATTGGAGGCTCAATCCCTCACCATACCTTTCTTCTACTAAAACATATATTAATTAATCAATAACAAAATTTAGAGAAAATTTCAAAATTTACCCTAAACTTAACCATGCAAGTCAATTTTTACCCTAAAATTTCTACTGCAATTTTTATCTTATGACTTGATTTATTTTTTCTTTTTTTAAGTACAACATGCGGGGTTAATATCGAACTCACAATCTCTTAGTTAGAAATATATATCAATTATCGTTCAACTATACTTATTTTGGCATCTCAAGACTTGATTTTCTCTATTTAATGTTCGATTCCATTGAAATTGATCATTTCAAAAGAATTTTATGTCACCTATTTAATTGAAATTAGTGAATAATATTTAATCAAATCGAAAGTTTAAGTCAAAATCGTTGACTCACCGGAATAAAAACTTCATTTAATTAATATCAACTCTTGTAAGTTAAATATCAAATTATAACACTATATAATTTATCTAAAAATATTCATGTACATCAATATTTCTATAAAATTAAAAGCCATACATTTTTACTTCTCAGAGAGAGAGAGAAAAAAAAAAAAAAAAAAAACTCTACATTTTCATCCGAATCAATTATTTCGATACTAACTACTGAAAAAAAATCTAAGTAAAATCTCTCCTCTCCTATCTTTCTCTCTGAATAATAACAAAAAGAAAAAGGAAAAAAGCCATTCTTTAACATGGGAATCCACGAACCTCGAGTTTTTGTCCTCAAGGTCATTTCCATTCCCTTAAAACACAAACACACAAATTTCTATGGCTTAAGAAAGATAAATACATTTGCTTCAAATAATAATAATAAAAAAAAAAATATATATATATATATATATAAAATGCCCCAAAAGGGTTTCTCAAACCAAGTACAAAACTAATAAAAAAGAAAAGAAAAGAAAATCCAAAAAAAGGCAAGTTGTTAGTTGTTACCTCTTTTCAACTTTTTGCAGACAAAAAATGCACACAACTCAAAGCTTCCAATGATTCCATTTCCAAAAATCCCTTTTTTGGTTTTTTTTTTAATTTTAAATTAATGTTTTATTGAGATGGGAGCAGCCTTAAAAAGTTTCCAGTTCCTCAGTGTGAAAACTAAACAAAACTTCCACCGATTTCCACCTTCAATAATCACTGTTCCAACGCGATATCCATTATTACAAAAATCATCAAAATAACCAAAACCATAATTTCAATAATAAAAAATAAATTTTTTTTTAATTTCAAATGTGGAATCATTCTGATTCTAAGCTGTCAAAAAGTGGTGTAGTTTTCATACCGATCCATAACGTAACATAAGGTCCCAGATCTATTATGAAAATGTCTATAGAATTATCGGTAAATATTTAAAAAATCATAACAAATAAATATTTCAATCTTTTAAAATGGTTAATATTAATATTATGTTTATCATTAATGATATTTTAGCAATACTTTTTATATTTTGTCAATTTTTTTTGCAATACTATAAAAATGCCCGTTCATTTCAAATATCGAACCGTTTAACCATCAATGAAAATTAAACTCTCTGAATGATCCAAAAAAAATAAATAATATATATATATATATATGTATACGTTCGTGGCTGACATCATGCAACACCCAATCCACGCCCCCATGTCTTCTGCTTTTTACCCATTGTTTCCCCAACACGATTTAAAATAATAATAATAATAGTTCAGTCTCAAACTAAAAATTTTGGTCTTTTGGCCGCTTCATTAAATCTTAATGCAATAGAAAATTCTAATGACCAGCCAAAGAAAACCAATGGACTGATTCCATTTAGGAGTTTTATTTTTATTTTTTAATGGTAATGTATGTTTCAATCCCTAAATTTTGAAAGGATTCAATTACGCTTCTAAATATTAAATTGTGATCTTACACGGTTCTTACCATTTACAAAGTGATGGGATAACATGTTCGATAAACGTTTTTTGATTTGACAAGATGAGAAACAAATAGTAAAAGAAAGCAAATAAAATTTCCACAATCCATAAAATAGATTTAAACGAGATTATATTGCACATACCACTTCCTTTTACATTGTCATATCATCATTTTAGAACTACATTAAATCACAATTAAAAGTTAAAAAGACAATAAAAACATTATAAAATTTGGAAAACAAACGGACAACTATCATATTGTGCCGAGTAAATTGTAAATTTACCAAAATAATTCTTTCCACCATTTTAGAATAAAATTTTAATCAATCCAGAACAATCGTCCTTTACAAACGCTACACAAACACTGTTCTGAAAAATCAATATTGAAAACAGAAACAGAAACACATCATCGACCTCGACCTCAACCTCAACCGAGTCGATCGACCCGAAAAGATTAAAGCAGTAGAATCTAAGAAACGTAACAAAAACAGGCACACAAAACTTCCTACTACATCATCAAACCTCATCCTAGATATAGGCATAAATTCTACAATGGTTGTTATGCATATGGGGGAGTATATCTGAAAGTGTAGGTGCGAACAGGGGAGAAGAGAACAGAACCCACAAATAAAAAGGTTCATTTTTTGACAATGACAACAAAGGAAAATTTTGAATGGCCTAAATTCAAAAGGGTATGGATCAGGACGGTACTGCCAATCAGGAATATGGATTCTCTGCCAATGATGAAATTCGAGGGTCGTGAAAACACTTACGAGTCTTCTACTGAGGTGGCAGCAAGCTGAATTCTGCGCTGATGAACATCCCAATTGTAAACACGGGCTATAGTCACCTGCAACAGTCGAAATGTAACAAACTGGTCATTAACCATGCACAGTCTTCTTTTTTATCATAAAACAATTATCACCTATGTATATTATGCAATGCACTCGATGTAACAAAATCATGTTAATTAAAGAGAAAAATTCATTTCAAATTATGGTTAAGTTACAAGTTTGGTCCTTTCACTTTGAAAGTTGCGACTAATAAGTTTTTGAACTTGAAAAAATATCTAATAGTCCTCTCAAATATCATGATGTGTCTAATAGATCCCTAAATTTTAAAGTGTCTAACAAGTCTTTCAACTTTCAAATTCATATTCAGTAGGTTCCGGAGAATTAAAAAATCTTATAATAAAGTTCTATTAGATAAAAAATTGAAAGTTTTAACACCTATTAGATACAAAATTCAAAGTTCAAGAATTTTGTTAGTCACTCTTCAAAGTTCAAGGACCTGTTAGACAAAACATAGAAAGTATGGGAATTTAATAGACACATTTTAAAGTTCAGAGAGACTTGACACAGATCTCAAAAGTTCAAAGACTGAACTGATAATTTGACCTTAGTTTTTTATAATATTGATATCGACTACCAACAACGAAATGATAAGATGTGAGACAACATTGAATGATGACCCAAAAATTATTTACTTAAGATCATATGACTTTTGAATGAGAATAAAGAAATATATTTGACTGTGAAAAGACGCTCACTGACTGGTTGAAATTTATAGGGGTCCTTACCTGGGTTATCGTCACCTGGTCCCTCAAAAACTGTAGATCAGCGACAAGAACTCCCAAGCTTTCTTTAGCATTATCCAGATTCTTCTTTAGGAGGGCTGTGGCCTGCACCAACAAACGTGAAAACAGCCATAACTAGTGTCCTTTATTCCAAAATTGAATAAGAAATGGAGAAAAATTAAAGGGAATTTTCTTAGAAGTATCTAAAACCTCTTCACGTGAATAATCCAGCATGACATTTGCACCAAGCCATAGACAAACTGAGTCAGTTTCCTCAATGCGAGCCCGGGAAAATATGCCTTCAGAGATCTCAAAATCTGCTACAAGTGGCTGTGCATGATAGCTAAAGATAAACAGATTGCTTAAGAAAACTAAAGTTTAAGCTGATAAAGAAGAGAGGAAATCCCGTAACTTAATAAAGCTCTTGAAAATAATGAATCTTTAAAAGGAGAAATTTATACTCCAAGAAAAAATCCATAAACTATCTGCTTAGTTGAGGTTATTTGACAATGGCAACGATGGGACCACCGAATCTATATCTAAATTATAGTCCAACACTATGAATTCAGAAATTAATAATTTTCCAGTAGCCCAAGTAGATTCTTATGTTTCCAACCTGTGAATTTAAACTTTTAAAAATAATGTTAAAACCTGAGTGTTCAGTCTCATTGGAAGGGAGTAGGATGCGCATATGAAATTGATAAAATTCAGAAAGTTCCCCAAATTAAAGGTTATCCAGGTTAACAGATGGATGTAATTTGAGCAACTGATTTTTTTCCCTCTTTTCTTTTCTGCAGGAAATCATATGGGAATACCGGAATAGCACAGCAAATGGAGGCAGGAAATGGGCATCCATTTATGAGTCCAACAACGTATCACCAAACCGTATGGTGTAAGATTAGAAGTTGGATACCAAATGGTAAAACAACTCAATCAACACCAGGAGAACATGAACATTTCTCAAGTAAACTTATTAATTTACGTCAGCAATGTAGTGACATGAATACAATCTATGATATGAGTCTTAAAAATAATGTACTTATAGCCCGAGGTATACTGAAGTTCAATAACTCTATGGGGCTTAAAGTATGATGGCAAAAGGTAAAAAGAAAAAAGAAAAAAAAACGAGTTGCACACTAGAAAAATAAAAATAAAAACTTTGTAACATATAAAAACATAGTATTATTTTTTAGAGAGAGGAAAGGACAAAAATTTAAGAGAGAAAAGTTAGGGAGGGAGACATAAAAACATAGTATTATGAAAATTATAAGGCCTCATTAAGAGATTGTTTAAAGATACAGGCTTTAGGCAACTTATCTTCCTATTTCTTTTTTTTAAAGAAAAAAGATTAGAAAATAAATATTAAGAATATATATATATATATATATATATATATATATATATATATATATATATATTTGAGGCATGCACCTTGCTTCAGGAGAGCAAGCGCCCCTGGGCAAGCCTTTCAAAACGATGCTTAAGACTAAATTTCAATATGAAATAATACTATAAATGCAATTCATTTACTCGATTTGAAACCAACATCTCTAAGTTGGTACGAATAATCACCACCATAGAAGCCAGGAAGACGAACCTCACCAGTGGCCGAGTCCTTTTTAGCCTGTAACATAGCAACTATATCCAAACACTTTCGTATGTCTGGGATCTTTGCCTGGAAAAGGAAAAAACAGATAGTGGGTGATAGTACCACAAGCAATATTTATGGTAATATAAAACTCAAGTAGCTGCAACTGCAAGTTTCATTACCATATAGGCCATTCAACAATGAGAAAAAATTAAATGTTCCCTTGACTTCATAATCAAATACAAGCTATACTTTTTCTAAGATTGTAGAATCTCATACGTTATAAGGAGTCTGCATAACAATGAGACACATAACATATTCATTAATTCAACATGTATGGGTTATACACATGCCATGTACCTTAGATTAGCCATGAGCATGCTTTTTAGCCTTTGTATTATTGAATATTAGTAATCTAATTTATGGGCTCATAAAAGTAATTCATGTTATCCGTCAATAAACACTAGAGAACTCAAATTCCATTTTTCTTAATCTAATCATTCATTGTTCAGAATATCCTGATGCCTAGTGTCATCAATTGTTTAACTTAAACCCTGATTATATTTAATAATGTGATGAACAAAAACATGTAATATTTCATTCAGCGTGAAAAAATGAACATACACAACAAATATTTGGAAAAACAGAAAACCACGATTAAAAATAGAAAGGAAAAGACCTGAAGTTCCCTTTGTTGAGCAAGAAGTTTCATCTCAACTAACTTGTATTGCTGAAGTCTGCATGAGAAAATTGCATAAAATTAAAAAAAAAAACGGGGTTAATAGACATATACGAATATCTTCCAATTGAACAATTGGAGATTTATTTGCTAAACAATCTGCTAATAATTTTCATTTTCCACGCGTTTAAGATTAAATCCCACTTTAAACGCAGAGGTAGCTCCAATATTCGCATCAAGTGCCCAACAACAACGATCTAAGACATCTAAACTTATGCATGTATAGCTCTAGGGATTAATAGACTTAAAGTGTCGAGAAGCTAAAAATGAGGGCTCTAATCCAGTAGGCTTCAATAATAATGCAATTCCAAAAAAACTACAGCTAAAGAGATTCTAGAAAGTCCAAGACTCCAATACACTCCCAGCCACTAGAAACTCGTAAAGTTCCAGAAAATTGAAGTTGCTATACCACGACTAGTATAGATAAACAAAAAATTCGAGTTCGCTAATACATATACCAACTCCTCAATATCTTGATTGCATCCTACAACTTATAATTTACGCGCTAACAAGACTTCTAAGTGCCAGAACACGATGATGAAGAACACATCAAAACAGTCTAACAGATCACTACATGTAACAGAGAGCGGTACACATTTTAAAAGCATCAAGTAGACGGGAACTACATCGTCATTTCCAGATTCGAATCAAGTCAAAAGAGAAAGAGAGAGTACCGCTCTTGGAGAAAAGCAAGGGCGGAGTTAACATCGAGGCCTAACTGAGAGAGATAGGTACGAACATCCTCCACGAACTGAGCCGCCGGAATTCCTCTTCTGTCAGTCACGACCGCGCCGGAAGAAGAAGAAGAAGACGACGATGCAGAATCCATTCCGATTGGAAAAACCCAAAACCCCCGCAAATCAAACCGATCTTTGAATTTTCTTTTCTGTTTTCTGCAAAATGAGATTCAACGCTCCAACATCGACGAAATATGATGATACAAAACGACGTCGTGGAGATATGTCTGCAAGTTCAAATGTCGGGCCCAATTTCTAAATGGGCCGAAACTATTTGGGCTTGGGCTGCCACTACAAGAAAGATTTTAGTTTTGGGCTGAGGACCCAATGGATCAGGTTTTGGGCTTGGATAGTTCCATATCTAACATAAGTTTCAATATATTTCTCAAAAAAGATAAAAAATAATTTCAAAATTTGTTCGAATTCTACCATCACAGGTCCTTTTCTTTTAAAAAAAAAATAAAAAATCATGTTTTCATCTTTCTATAAGTTGGAGGCAATTGGAAGAAATATGTTTGATTTGTTAAATAAATTTTAAAAGCTAAGTGAAATATAATGACGTAGGGAAAAGTGGGTCAATTTAATTAAAGTTTAGGTGAGTCGACATAGCTAGTTAATAAAGATTGAAAAATTGTATCTCAAAAAAATTGAGAAATTGACTAACTAACGGTGATTGAAAACTTAGACCGACACTAAATTAAATCATAGCATTCTCAAATTTAAAATCATATCAAATCACATTCATCAATTTCTAACTAATCAAACCAACTTGCATCCCTAATTACATTCACATTACTTTTTCCAAATTTCTAAGGAGGTCTCACCCTATGTAGACTTCCGCATTATTTTTTTAATATGAAAAATATGAGAATGAATTTGTATTTCACCTATAATAAACTACCATGGTTCAAATAGTCGGGTATCACTATCTCCCTTATTTAAAATGTAATATTTTTATAAAAAGATTAAAGTAATTAGAAATGACCAAAATGCCACTAATATTACATATTTAAAAAAGGTCATTTTCACAATCCACTTAGATTCTAGAAAGATGGGGAAAGAGAAACCAAGATTCATTGTATTTAATGAAGTTTGGAAGTTGGAGAGTCATAATCTCTATAGTCTAACAACAAATGGGGAAGAAGATAAGAAATAAACAACCACAATTTAACAAAGGTTTTCATTTATTATTATTGTTTCCTTTTTGGTGATTAGTTTTTGGGTCAATTCCAAAAGTATTGAGAGATTTGATGCAAAACCATCCAACAAAAATTTTTCAGAAAAAAAAAATCAAAAAAATGGCAAGATCCTTTGACAATGGCATACAACCATTCAATTTTTTTTTTTGGTTAAGATAATATGGAAAAAGAAAATTAAATGACCACATAATTACTTTTTCCCCAACAACAAATTTGAGGACACCTCAACCAAATCCCATTCTAAACTACTTTAGGTGGGAGGGAGATATGTCTTTTGATTTAACATTACTTAGTTTTCAATAATAATAATAATAATAAATATTATTATTATTATTATTTTTTCTTCTACTTTCAAAATATCTATTTTTGGTTCTTATACTTTTAATTTGTGTCTCTTTTGACCATACACTTTCTAAACGTTTGTTTTGATCTTTATACTTTTAAAAAGTGATCCTTATGGTGCATTCGTTTTATTTTTCTCTCATTTTTTCGATCACAGTTTTTAACATGACATTACACTCAATAAATTTTCTAAAATGTGTTCATAATTTTATATTAAAAGTTATGTTGTGTAGAATTTGTATTAAAATTGTGCAACAAAGACTAAAATAATAACTTACAAATCAAAATAGACATTTTAAAGGTAGGAGTGTTCAAAAAATGGAGTATCCCTAACAATCCAGACAATTGGGTTGGGTTGGGTTACAAATTTTTTTTGTTTGGGTTGGGTTGGTTTTTTTCTAAAGATGAAATATTGGTTCAGTTTTTGATTTGGGGAATTTTTGGTCAGTTCAACCCTAACCGAACTCTATATTAGAACTTTTTATATATATATATTTCTAGGGTTTGTCGCATCCCCCTTCCTATTTGCCCTCCACCTCTGTTTCGTCTTCCTCAACACCGCCACCGCCACCTTTTCGGATCTCTGCATTGCCCTCTTCTCCGACAACCCCTCCTCCTTCCTTTTCATGCTCACTTTCATCCCCTTCGTCATCTGCCTCTTCGTCATGTTCTTCCTCCGAGAGATCCACCCCCACCATATCGTTGCAGCCAAAGTTCAAGAAGAGGAGTTCAACTACTTCGCCATCTTCAATGACCCCTTCATTGTCGTCGCTCTTTATTTATTGGGCTTCAATTTGATTTAAAACTCAGACAAAGTTCTCTCCCAGATTTTCTCTGTCGATTGCTAATTCTCCCAGATTTTCTTGTATGCCCTCGTCTCCCTTCCCCTCCCTCTCAACCCAGCGACCCAACCCAATCAATCCAAGAATATAAGGATTGGGTTACAAATCAACTTCGATTCTATCACGTATATGAACCAATCAACTTGAAAGTTCGGGTTGGACCAAATAAAAACATCTCTAATCCGACCCGACCCAACCCGTGAACATCTCTATTTAAAAACATAGGAATTAAAATAAACAAAAATTAAAAGTACACATAAACAAACATTTCGAAAGCATAATAACTAAAATAAATTTAAAAAAATGAAATTTTGGAGATCAAAATAGTATTTCAACCAAATATTTTAAAATGGATCATTTATTAAAATAAGAAAAAGAAAATTAACCTAATCACCATCTAGATCTATGTATTAATGATAGCTAGGCTATGTAAGTAGGTTGCTTTTAGGCTTCATCACTAAATATTATTCAATAATATCTCTCTTTGTATTTACTTATTTGGATGATCGATTGATGGAATCATGGGTATTTAGAGAAAAATGATATATTTTTTCCAATATATCATTGGTGTTGAATTATTTTAAAATTTTAATATTATCACATTATTTAGTACTGCAATTCGTCCTCATAATTTTTTTTTCGTTTTCTTTCAAGATTTATGGCTAGTCGTGGGTGTTTTTTAGCTGAAATAGACTATTTTTCTGAGTTCTGATTTTATTGACTTAATTGAATTCGAATATTTAGTTGAGTTTGGAAATTAATTTTCATCTAATTGATTTTATGACTCGGTTCAAATATTGTCATGATTGAGGAAGATGACTTTTTTGACTAAGTTATCATCAAATAATTTAGATAATACATTGGCTGCTTGAAAAAGTGGATCAAACAAATCAATTTTTGAAGGAAATCCCGCAAGTTCTTTGAGCTCAATTAGGGCTAATATATATATATATATAGTGTGAATGATACTCGCTCTAGGTAAGTCCAAACTCTATGATACGGTAACTATTTACTTAACCCTGATTCCGCTGAATTTGAAGCTTTGCCTTGCACGTGATTCAGAAATGATTGGTGACCAACTAATTCGTATAAAAACGAAAAAAATCACATAAAGTTGAACATCTCGACGAGAATAGAATATGCCTGATTAATTTTTTTACTACTATCGTATAGGACTTCATTATATGATTAAAAAGCAATATTACTCCTAACAGTATAAAGGTAATCAAAAACCGAGGGAATCTAGCTCTAACCTAACTTAGCATCTAAGCATGTTAAAAGATGAACACATTACTCAACCCAAGTTAAATAAAGTAAAAGTAGGATAGTGAAGGACTAATATAGGTACGGGTCATGATTGTTTGGTTGTGTCTACAATTTCATCTCTAAATAACTGTATAAACTCGATCGACCTTCCGAGCTAGGCTACTTTAACTAGAATTAGCTTCTAATTAGGAATTAAAAATCCTAGCCATTGTGACATTAACTCTAGTGATGTGATTCTTTTCCTTGAGGTAGAATCTTGGTCCATGTTACAACAAGTTCTCTTGTCTATATGATCAATTTACTTTGAGTCGATTCATAATTAATGTAACTAAATTACTATAATTGATCTTATGAACCTCTAAATTTTCCTCAACTTTGGGTTAACTAATTTTGGGATAAAATGAGAGGTGTTATCTTTAAACTTGTACTTATATAACGACACTGTGTTAACTAATTTTTATGAAAATGACACTTCTAATTCTTTAGTCACGTTTACATTATTGTGTCATAACTTCGAGAGTCGAAATTAAAGGATTATGATCTTGAACACACATTATGAATATATGAAAGCATCAAGTCGAAATTAAATGATTATGATCTTGAATACACATTATGAACATATGAAAGCACCCTAGAAAATTTTGGTAAAATTTTAAGAAATGAAATCGAAATTTCCAAAAAAAAAAAAAAAAAATTCAAAGAAACTTAAATATCAAAGACTAAATTATATATTTAATCAAGGTTTCAAATATAGAGCTTGAAAATTGGGGTTGGAATTAGGTTAATATATCAATTTTAACAGAAAATATCGAGATCCTAATTTTAGTGGAGAATAATCCATAAATATTTATCCCAATAAATATATTTCTTAAAAAATCGCAAAAGTCTAAAATTAGACATTTTTCTCAAATATTTTTCAATATCTTTTAACATTTAGTATAATAAAAATATCGATTTTAACGGGAAAACCATTTGACCCCTCCACGTGGCCTTTATGACCCTTTCAAATTCTCTCTCTTCTTTCTTTTTCTCTCTCTACTTTTTTTTTCATAAAGATAAAGAAAAATAAAAAATAAAAGAAATTAAGATGTCGTTTTCTTGAGGTTTTGGCTTTATTGGTGGCCTCACCTCACATGGTGGCAGCTCAAATGGAGAAAAGAAAACGCATAAAAAGACAAAAGGGTTAGAAATGGAAATTAGTGGGATGGTTTTGCTTACGTGGCATGAGCAGGAGAGAGAAAGGGTCCCACGTGTTGGCCTCGGGCATGACATGTCACATGCACCTTCATCATTTTCCCAAATTAGTATTAAAAAAGTAAGTAATGGTAAAATTAGCATCTATTTAAGATTTATTAATCATGCTTTAATGATGATAATGAGTACTTTTTTATTTTATCGATTTTAAATTAAATACGTACTTTATACTCTAGTTCATTTTGGTCTAGATAATTTCAAAATATCTATTTGGTCTATGTATATTTAATTTTTGTACTTTTAAAACGTCTGTTTTAAATTTTTTACTTTTAAAAAGTGACCATTTTAACCTCTTCGTTTTCATTTTCATATCATTTATTTTGATCATAATTTTAGTGCGAAGCTTCTCTCATGAAATTTTTTGAAATGTAGGCATAAATTTGTATACAAGAATTTTAATTGTATATAAAATTTGTGTTAGAATTTTGTAAGGATGGATTGAATTGGTCACGTTTTAAAAGTAGAACAACCAAAATGAATATTCAAAATATAGTGACAAAATTAACAAAAGGAAAATATAAAATAAATCAAAGCGAAAAGTAGAGAAAAAAATAACATTGAAACCCAATTTATTTTATATATGATTTGTTCATGGGTCTAGATATTGGGAAAACCATAGTATAGGTTTGTAGAAAAAGGATAATAATGAATAATCGATTAACATGTATCCAATAAAAAAGTATTATTTTCTTAAGACAATTTTGTTCCGTACTGAGAAATCGTACAAACTAAACACTACTATATAAGCATTCAACATTTGTGTTCTTTATTTTTTATTTTTAAAATAACTTTATTCATAATTTTCAATCGTATATAAGTTAGGACAATACATATTTATTACATGAGGTATTTCGACGTAAGCAAAAATCAAAAAATCATATGTCAACTTTAGTATAGCTCAACTGATTAAGGTACGACTAAAAGATCACGGCTCCAAATCCCCACCCCCACATGTTGTGCTAAAAAAAAGAGCATGTTTGTTTCTGGTTTTATTTCTAAAAGATAAATAAAAATATTATTTTATCATTTTTTTACTTATAAGATGCATAAAAAGTATTAAAAAATAAATATAAAATAAAATTTTGGATATTTAACTTTTAAATAAAATGTTTACTTTTTTTCAATTTAAAATTTTAGAGAACGATAGAAAAATTTGCCCAAAATATTTATGCTTCTTTTTCAATAATGGAAAAAACAAGAAACAAAAATCAGTTACCTGATTCTATCTTTCTTATTAAATAAATAACAAACAGAGAAATAAGAACTACGTTATTTTGAATCCAACCAAATAGATAATTACCTAATAAACCTCAATCTCATTTGTTTAAGCAAAACTAACAAGTAACAAGTCAACATTCTCTAAACAAAATAATAATAAAAGATATTAAAAATATTTAAATTTAGGCAACTTGGTATCGCGTGGTATGCTAGATCAAGATGTTGACAGTTGACACTTCCCAATTTTTTCTTATTTTATTAAAAATTATTTGAATGGATGACCGAGTATTGCGTGGAAATGGTGGAGTTGCTTATATAATAAATTTGAAAATATTTCAAAAGTTAGGGTCAAATTTGTCTATATTTTACGGTCGGTTTAGAAGGATGTAATGATTTTTCCTAATATCAAAATATCTCTAATATATAATTCAGAATTCGAATCTATAATCTTTACTTTAAACTCCGTGATTAAATCAAAATATGAAATTATTTCTTCAAACACATCATTTGTTAGTCATCACAATTACAATCCTATTCAATTTCTCGACACGATTAGCCAAACTTCTAAAACTACCGTGTTCACCTTACCGACATGAATCCCGCCTTGTATTTGTGATATAGTATCATGTAAAAATATAGAATACTAAAATTTACAAAAATGGCCATTGTCAACATCGCTCACACGTTGCAAAACAGTCCAAAAGAAGTATAAATATACAAAAGGGCACAATTTTATGGGTATTTATATAAATTACAAAGCTTCCATAATTCCCAAACAAACTGATGGCGACCACCTAAGGAAAGCGCCCGTGTGCTTTCACCCTTCCGATGGCGAGTGCGAGACCCTCGACTACTACTTTTCATTATCCCACATCCACATGGCTGTCTAATTTAAGAGCATTTAATTTTTTTTTTATCAAAAAAAAAAATTATATTTTTATCGGTACTCGACGGTCACGACCATTCATTGTACTTGTCGAGTCAACTCTTTTGGAGAGAGATATCATGTGGGTCGGTATGTGTCACTCAAGTTTACTTACAAGTTTATCCTCTTATATTTACTTTTCACTCTCTAAAACTGATAAATAAAGAGTATATATATCATTTGTATATATCGATTCTACTATCGTGATTTGATGTCCTTGTAAAGCGTGACTTCATAAAGTCTATGGTGTTTGGTAATGAGTCGGTGAACTATTGAAAGCCCTTGACAAACCTACGACGTGTTTGTTCGAGAATGAAGTTTCAAATCTAAATATTTTGAGTAAAGACGGATTCCACATAATTTAATATGCATATCTTGATCTATTAAGGATCTCACGTTAATAAAAGAATGGACTTTATATATGTTTATAATAGATAAGGACTACTTCTTTCATTGTCAATTGGTTTTGAGATGGAACTCATGAATATTGATACGGCCATCATTTAAGCTCTTAAATCTCTCGAACTAAACATGACTCATTATAGAAATAAATCCACCGTACCCATAGCTCTTTTTGATCGTGGCCTTTAAATTAATATATTTAATTATGACAAGTCGATAAAGAAAAGTAGTAATATAATCAACCTTTAATTATTTGTTTTACATGTAAAACGCTCAATATTTCTAAATCCTATCACCTTTAGTTTTCTTTATCCATGTGCTCGCAATTTGGAAAAGAATACAATCCACGTCACTTTATTTTTCTTTATCCATGTGCTCCCAATTTGAAAGAACCACAATCATATAGATTTAACATCATGTACAAAAAACAAAAACAAAACACAACGACAAAGAAAATGGACTTGGAGCCAAATTTTGCTTGTGAAGAAAAAAACAAGGCAAAATATCTAAATCCTGGTTTCTTAAATTACTAGGTTTATCTTCATATTTTAACCTTAGCTACGATTTGACCATTATACTTTTTACAGTGGTTTCAATATATTTACCATTAGTGAAGAATGATAGAAATCTAGCTACCATTTGGCCAAGTGATTTAAGTGATTCAACTCCAAAATAAGGGGCAAAATTATCGAATGAACTCCAAAACACGATTAATCCTGGTCTCCCGTCTTTCAAAACTTCCATACCGCCAATTTAATATAGAAAGTCAAAGCTAAAAATTGGGTTAAAACTATATATATAAAAATTATGCCAACCAAACATAGATTAGATAAGATGCTTATTACTATCACGAAACCAAATCGTCCATCAGGCGATCTCTGTTCGATCTATACGACGGGAGGCAAATTTGTTAGTCCATTGGTGGCTAAGCACTTTATGTGAGGAGAAGAACATAGGAACTGGCGTTTGGGTTTCTCCGATTTTCCTTCGTGGCTTACGGGTGTAGTTGTTTCTGTTTAGTTTTTCTGAAGTTACTTTGATTTTCAAAACAAAAAGAAAAAAAAAAAAAGAAAGAAAGAAGAAAGAAAACAAACCATGTTTTGATCCCACAGTCATAATTAAATTATTGAACTAAAAAAAAACTACAGCAACTCTACATTTTAGATTTTTAAAAAAAAATGATATTGCGCTTTGGACAGATACTGGAAAGCTGGGGGAAAGGGGAAAGGACTAACTTTTGTGGGATGAACCCCATGATTTGATCGATAGAAGTTCGATCTTCATGAGTAAGGAATCAAAATAACAGAGCCCAAATTCAGTATTCACGCGCAAAATAAAAATTCGAATGAACTCCATGATATTTGATCGATAGAACATTTTCTGAATTCAATTTTCATATATCCAGATTTTCCATACTGAAATTGTAAAAATATAGTAAGAATCGCATGCAGCAAATACAAGAAATCGATATATATATATATATATATATTTGACAGGAAATTACTTGCAGAAGAGAGAATAGAATATGAGAGAAAATGGATTTTCTTCTCTTTTTTTTTTCTGGGAAGAGAAAACTGAGAGAGAAAAGTGGACGAGGCATGATGGTGTGTGCCAAAGAGTGGTTTTATGAGGAGGTAGGTGATGGCGAGATAGAAGAATCGGTACCAGAAGAAGAACCGGAAACCAAATTGGCTATGGCGTTCATAACTCGGATCTGCATCTCCAGTGCCGCTATGTAATCGGTTGCTTCATCCAGAATCACCGGCAGCGGTTGCTTCCGGCAGCCGGGAACCAGACGGCCGAGAAGACGGACTTTTCTCTGTACGGTCGGTAGTCCCTTCCCTCTCAACCGCAAAACGCTCACTCTCGGCTTCTTATTCGTTCGGCTGTTTCCGGTCCCACGCGGCTTCTGCCGATTCTGCTTTCTGAACTTCAGCTTCAGACGGTTCCTCAAGATTGCTCTGCTCCACCTACTTCTCCCTTTCGCTGTCATCGCCAGAACCGTATCGGCCGCCTCCCGGACCTCTCGGCCCCGCCGCGGCGTCTCGTTCGGAGCCGATGCGGAAGGAGCTGGACTGATCCTGACTTGACTCAAGGCGCGCAACAGCTTCGATGAGTAAACTTGATGCTGCGCTTGTGATTTCCACTTGATGTGACGATCCTGATCTTGTCGATCTTCTTCTCTACCCGATTTCTTTTTCTTTTTCTTTCTGGACGAATCACGCGATCGCTCAGAACTCGCCGCAGGATTCAGAATCAGAGACGACGCCATCATTAATAACCACAATACACCGATCCGAATTCAAGATATTATTCTCACTGCCGTAACTACCAAATCTTTTTTCAAAAAGATTCCGGAACGAAATTCCCTCTCCGAATGCCGCACGCACTACTCTTCCTCACCTCACAGATTCCTCCGAAGCTAGAACAGATCAAATCCTCCTTAAAAACAAACCAACAGAAACGTAAATCGATCGGTTCGTCCACAAAAAAACACACGCAATTCCGTTACGGTTCATTTAAAACAGAAACCAATCAAACACGCAACCACACAATCAACAAAAATAAGATCAAACAACCAGAGCAAATCCAAAGAAGGTCGAACAATCAAGTGAATCAACATCAATAGATGAAATCCAAGGGAGTAAAAGCAGTAGATGAACAAAGAACAATCAATGACGCACGAATTACAATAAGAAGTACAGGAACAACGGAGAAAATCCTATAAGATCGATACCTTTCACGGCGATTCAGAGAGAAACGAATCCAAATTCGAAGCGATCGAGCAACGACGATGACATAATTCAGAGGAGAACGGTGGCGAAGAGAGAGGAATTAGGAGAAACGGAACGGAGTTTGTTGAGGAAAGCCGACTGTGAAGTGGGGAGAGAAAGCGGGAACGGTGGAGAGAGGGGTTATAAAGGGGATTAAAAAGATAAGAGCAGAGTTATGATTCTCATTAAAACCACATTTCTTTTATTATTATTATTATTATTATTATTATTATTATTATTTTATGTGTGCTAAATTTGGGCTAAATTTCAAATATATATATGATCTCTTAATCTGTCATTTCGCCGACATGAGTTTAGTTCAGAACTAATTTGCACATATGTCTTTAACGAAAAAAATTATGAGTTCAAATCCTCCACCCTCACTTGTTGTATTAGAAAACTAATAATAATAAAAAAAAACTTTACCGTTCCAAAAATACCCGTCAATACTACCTTTCACATTTCATAAACTTTTTAAAAGTACATCTTGATCAAACATCTCAACTAATACTTTGAATGAAAACTTGATGTGACAGAATTTAAAACGACGTAAAAATCAATATAGAAGTTTTTGTTTGGATTAAGTTTGAAAAGAGGGAGAACAAAATCAAATTATACTTAATTTTGTCCAAATCTCTCAATTTACTCAATCTAGGTAAACTACACCTTAATTTTTCATGCAGTTTCAAATTCTATCGCACCAACTTTTGATTCAAAATATTAACTGATATTTACTAAACGATACTTTTGAAAGGTTTATAAAAGGTTAAAAGTAATATTGACAGACTTGGGAAAGATAGAAATATTTTTAATTTTTAAAATAACGTGGAAAATTTAAAGTTATTCTTGTAATTTTTAACCTTTTAATTTTATTTCACTGGTTCTAATTTTATTTATATTGTTTAAATTTTCCCTCTTTCATTTCAGCTCCCATCCGGCCCATCCCACACACCTTTGACTTGACTTTTAGCGGTTTGGCCCATTGTGGGTGCCCGCGCTGCCCGAGCTGCCCGGCCACTTCGTTCTGCTTCTGCCTTAAGTATGCCTTCGGTGACAAACCTTTTTAGCCACTACGCCGCGCTGCACGTGGCCCCATGCCCCACTGCTGCCAGATCCCCCATCAAACTTCCACTTAATCTCCGTTAAATTACCATTTTAGCCCCCAATAATTTGGGCATAATTTTAATTTAATCTTTATAGTTTTTGAAAACTTTAATAAAAATTATTTTAGTATATAGTTTCTAATCTTCCGTGTTCTTAATTTTGTTAGCCGACTGTATGTTCTTAATTTTGTTAGCCGACTGTATTAAAATTTAAGACGGAGTAAAAAGAAAAAAAAATAGATAACTTTTCAAATGGATAAAAGGTAAATTATAGATATCAAATTAAAATTTTTAAAATTATAATAATCAAACTGAAATATTTTTAAAACTACCTGAAAAATGGAACCTAAATCACAGTCACTCAATGAAAGAAAATTTGTAATTCAACCAAAATAAAATCATTCTAAATATATTTTTCTTTTTTAGAATTCCACATTTATACTTCACTTTTATATTCGTTTACAAAAATTTATTTAGTTTTATAATTAAACTTTTAAATTATACCTATTTTTACATTGTGCGCCATTTTTTTACATAATTAAATACTAAATTTGATGCATGTGACTTAAAAAGGAATCAACTTTGACATTTTTTTTCAAATGTTAAAATATATGGTAAGAGAAAAATGGATCTCACCGTCTCAAATCAAGGCACAAATAGAATAAAAATGCCTACCAAAAAGACGTAAAAAAATACCAACAAATAAGTCAACTTGACATTACACAAAACATTAACACGTAAAATATCGAGCTCACCCAACTATTAAAAACTAAATTCTTATTCCTAAAAATATATGATATTTTAAAAAAACATGACTATCAAATGTCCAGATTAAGCTTATTATTCTTTTCAAAACTTAGGTAGGACATTCTTCCTTCTCGTATAATTTTTTTGCCAAATTAACATACCTAATACAAACTTGTATACAACATTTAAAATTAGAAAATACAATAGAAAACAAAAAATTAATGCCTACTCTTAAAACAAAAGAGGCCCAAAAGAATGAGAATATGAAGAAAAGAAAGTGAGTATTCCATACCCAATGACATATCTTTTATGGAATGTTAGATAGATAACTAAATTAAAAGGCAAGGTTGGTTGATGTATCACTCATACAAAAAATTGTATTTTTATCATAAAATTTCACCCACATATATCAATATATCTTTTCTTTTTATTTTTTAAATAAAAAAATAAATATTAATTAATATACTTTTCAACAATATTGACAAAAATATTGTTGATGAGCCCACTCTTGACAATTTAATGTTGAACATGTTTTAAACACAGTTTAAACGAGTAAAATGTAGTCTTAAATCCTCTAAATTTTAGAAAGTTTCAATCACATCCTTGAATTTTAAATTGTGATTTTATGTAGCTCTCATATCGAACAAATAATGATTGACTTGGAATGACATCATAACAAATGGAAATAAAATGATAGACACTCAAACAAAATAAATGGTATATCATGCCAAATCATTTAAACTATGCCACTTTATTCTATCCAAGGATCAACTTCTTCCACTTTATTTTACCATTTGAAGAAGTAAAATAAACACAATCTTCAAGATTCATAATCTAAATTGATAAGTTAATAAAACATAAAGACCCATATAGTGACGACCTTGTTTCTGGATTCTGGTTTATGTTTCGTTCTAACATAAATAAAATAAATAAAATTATTTAATCATAACATGCATAATAAATGTAACATAAAAGATAAATATTTGATTAAAATTTTAGAAAACGTTAAATAATAGTTATCAAAATTCAAAACATGTCTTTTTTGAATTTATTAAAAGTGAGAAAATAAAAAATAACGGTAGGGGCCATAATTTACCCAAATTTCATATTAAAGATTGAATTACCTTGAAACCTAAATTGTGCTAAAATTGAAACCCCTAAAAAGAGGGCTACGAGAGAGGTATATAAAGTAGGGAGTGGGCGTACCGGCAAGAGGTAGGAGGATGGAATCACCAATGGGGGAATTTGGGTACCACTAATTGAGCAACCAAAACAATAAATAATAAATAATAAAAAGTGCTATTGGCTATTGCTATTGCTATTGCTATTGCATTATGTTTTGCTTTAAAAATATTATAATTCCGTGCAATGATTATTGGTAGTGGAGGTGGTGATCTAATATAAAATAATAACAACAAACAATAAAGCAAAAGGGTGGTGCATGTGCAATGTGGGTCGTTTCTTTCTTTCTTTCTTTCTTTTTTCTTTTCTTTTAAAGATTATTTTATTTTGTTTCGTACACTTTTGACTTTTGTTTATTTTCAACGTGGTAGTTTTACAGAGTTTATTTTGATTTCTTTACTGGTTTTTTATTTGTTGTACTTTTAAAATATTTAAAATATCTTATATTTTTTAAAAATGACTCATTCAATTCATATTCGTAAAATTTAAATACAGATATTTTATATACATTTGAAATCTTGTAATTAATTCAATGAGTGAACTGTTATTTAAAAATTGTGATCGAAAAAAATTATACAACAATGAAAATAAATGAACCAAAATAATCACTTTTCAAAAATGGATGGACAAAAAAAAAACGTTTGAGAGTACATAGACTAAAATTAACTAGAGTTGAAAATACATGGACTAAAAATAGGTGTTTTGAAATTACCTTGACCAAAATAAATCAAATTCGAAAGTACAACGACGAAAAATAGGCGTTTTAAAAGTACATGGACTAAAATGAACAAAACTCGAAAGTATACATTTTAAAACCATCATAAGTTTGTCTAGTGATCAATAAGAACCGATGTAAATAGTAAGGAACTTAAAAAGGGAATAGATTCAAACCATGGTGACCACCTACCCGAGCTTAATATAATAGAATCGGACAGTTATCTCATGATTAGTCGATGTACGCGTAAATTGACCTGAACAGACAGATATCAAAAAGAAAATGAACGTTTTGAAGGTATATAGACAAAATGAATCAAAGTCGAATATATAAGAATCAAAATGAACATTTTAGAAGTGCACGAGATAAAATGAACAAAAGTACATCAACTAGAATAAATATTTTAGAAGGGTATAGACCAATACAAAAAGTGGATAGATTAAAATAATATTTAACCAAATTTTATTTTTATTATTATTATTATTTTCTTAGGGCTCTCCTCAGGCAGCCTTGGTCTCGTATTTGGTGGTGTTTTGGAGTTTTCCTACTTTAAAGAGATACAGACAGGTATGCTCCACATTTCCTGCCACTGCCACGTCTGTCCTCTTCCTCTTACCATATATATATATATATATATATATATATAAATAAAGATAGAAAGAAGAAAAAATATATCAAAACATTTGCCTTTTGCTTTGTTTGCCAGTGTTGTAAATACATACAACACAGCTTGGCCTGGCCTCATGTTTGCCTTGTATTCTGGTCAACTCATTTGGTTGAGATAATGCTATCCCATCCATCATCATTTCAAAATAATAATAATAATAATTTGGATCATTGTGTGTCCTATATTGGTTAATGCTGGGATCGAGCAACTTATAAATGGGAAGCTTGAGAATAATAATATGGTTGGTGATGGGATTGCCCTACGTCTAGTGGGTGGGTAAAGAAATGAGTTTCAAATGTAGTGTTTGTGTTTGGTAAATAACTTAAATCAAAATGGAAAAATGGACGTTTTGAAAGTAAAATAACTAAAATAAATCAAAGTCGAAAGAAGAGAAATCAACGGATATTTAAACCAATAAGAAGTTGGAGGGTTTAAAAAGTATATGCGTCGAAATCATTGTGTTTTTGGGCCAATTCTCAATACCTAGTCTCCAAAAAAAGAATCATTTTTGCCATGTGTAATCAACACACTTTTTTTAAGGATACCCAAATGAGAAACCTTAAGAAATAAAGGTGATAAGAAGATTAAATTAAATTACCTAAAAAGATGAAGAGGCATTATGATGCGCCAGAGAGACTGCCTCCCTCGGATGAAACACAATAAAATAGACAACAGGCAGCTGAAAGGCAAGGCAAAATGAAATTCATTAATCAGTCACAGTTGGGGGCCAATTTTCTTTTAAGAGTAATATAATCAAATGTCAATAATCCGACAAATTTATGCTGCAGCAAGAGACCACCAACAGTTTCATTGTCTACCACAAAAGCAGAATATCGAAGCGCAGCCATAGCCACACAGGAGAATATGTGGATAAAACAACTAATGAAGGATTTATACCAATAAGTTAATCTGACATTATATTGTGACAACCAGTCTGCACTTCGCTTAACCAAGAATCCAGTATTCCATGCAAGAACCAAGCATGTGGAGGTATATTATCACTTCATCATAGAGAAGATACTTCAAGAAGAATTTGATATGAAGCCAATAAAGACAGGAGATCAAATTGTAGACATATTTACTAAACAACATCCAAGCATGCAGAGTTTTGACAACAACTCAGAATGATCAAAAGAGCTAGAATAGTTCGTGTTGATGGGGAGTGTTAAAGTACAACACTAACTATCTAGAAGTTTCTTGAAATCTTCACAAATCTCTCTCAGATAATATTAGTCTTTCTAAATTATTCTTGAAGATTGTAAATATATATATAAAAAGATGTTCTACAAATATCTTAAGCTTTTCCCTTAGTTCCAAAGAATTCTAGAGAAATCTTTTGGATAAACATAAATAAAGAAGTATCTATAATATGTAAAGTTTAAAAGGAGGTTAGAAAGATCTTTTTGTTTGGGTTCCAAAGATTCATCTCCTGTAAATAGGAGAGATGTCCCATTGGCGAGTCAATAAAATAAAAAGAATGAATCAATAGTAGCTAGTGAATAAAGTAAGGAAAGTGAGAGAGTGTTAGAGAGTCTTCTATCAAAGAGTGTCAATATTTATATTTTTCCAATAAAAATTTATTTCTTCAAGTGATTGTCTATTTCTTTTTAAGCTAATTTATTCCACAAATAGTATCAGAACTGTGCTAATTCATTCAACACTTACCATCTCCCCAACAAATGACATTGGGTTGAAAACTCCTGCGGTCATTAAAGATAGGTTAAAAAAAATTCATCCCATTCTAAAAACTTAAAAAGAGATGTTGGAATGATGAATTGGAACAAAATAATATCTATCTATCAAACTCATGCACAAAGAAGAAACTTCCAAAAAAAAAAAAAACCTTCAATTGAGAAAACTTTTCAATCAAAGAATCAAAAAAATTTTATCAACTCAATCCAAACCGTTTCAATTGAGTTGGGTTAAATTCGTTTGAATTCTTATAAAACTTGTTAGAGTAGAAGAGACCTAATAAGACTTTACTAATTAAATAATATATATCATCTCATTCAACCAACTCTTTTAGATGTTTTTTTCCTTCAATAATTGCTAATAACTAGTTTGTCCCAACCTTTTTGAGTAGTATTGTTCAATGTTCTTATTTTCATAAATGAAATATATATTAAACTAATATTTATAATTCTAACCCAAAAGATATGCTAGTTCATTAAAAACGGTCTAGATCAGTTGGAAAAACTAACACCAAAATTTATATTGGTTTGTCTCGAGTTCGAGACTATGTCCAATTTTCTGTAATTGCAAGTTCTATTATAATGTGAAGATTACAATACGCCTTTCAATGCTCTACAAAGCTTTCCCAAGATACCACAATAATGATTACCTAATTCTCTTAGGAACCACCACAATCATATATCTCTCTTACGCCTCAAAGAAGATCTCACTTACGCCTCAAAGAAGAACTATATGTTGCATTCTTTACTCTCACTTCTCCTCGACAGTTGCTGGTAATTCACAGTGGCTCACATCTAACGAAACAGAAATTCCTTGCTTAAATAAGAAACACATAGAACTTTGATAGCTACATAAACTAGTGTCATGGCGCTCCAAAATCAAAAAACGCTTCAAATAGTAACGCCACGATGCTGCAGTTGTGCCTATGCACCCAAGTATAGCGCCTATGCACTATTGTCTCATATTATTAGCTAGATCATGTGCTATACCGCTCCTTTGCTCCCTTTCTTCATTTGCTTCACTTCGGACTTCATAAATGACCTAAATTTTCTTATGATATTTTGAACCCACGTTTTCTTCATTCGTCGAAAACCATTGCATATTTTGAACCCACTTATTTCATGCCCTAGTTTTCAAAGTCTCCCTCTTTTGCACGCATTTCAGTATTGCCAAGTCGGTGGATTTCTGTCAAAGCGAGCATAGCTCAGCGGTAATTGACATATATATCCAACCAAGAGGTTGTGAATTCGAATCCTCCTCTCCAACATGTTGTACTAAAAAAAAAGAAAAAAAAAGTCGGTGGATTTCTTTGATCGATTCATTTGTGCAAAGTACAGTAGAGAGATCCAGCTTTCTTTCAAGGTGTTCACTTTTCCATTAGCAACTTTGGTGGATTACACCAAATCATCCCTTTAAAATGATAAAGTGAACCACATCCCAACCTTTCCCAATTAAACATTAATATCATAATCATATAGCCAACCAACTTGCTTTACCTCAACTAATTCACCACTGTGCGATTGAACTGTCGAATTTAGGCAACTAAACCCAAGTAATGTAGTTGTTGAATCTTATAATTATTCAACAACCAACTTAAAGCAACCAAGGGTTAGAAAAGTCCATCCACAACCACCTAATTTGTATGAGTTGAGTTCATTTATGAACCAAGTCTTGTTTATTATAAAATTACATACAAATGCATCTATCTTAACTTCATTTCATCTAATAATTCCTATCAGATTTTTCATTCTTCAACAATTTTTTAAACTACTCTTTGAATTCATGGAGTATATCGTCATGAAATAAAATTTCACATAAATCTGCCGATTCTCTAAGATACTTGGCCTTTCACTATTCTTTTAACATATTTTTCATAAATAATTTGAACAGATGGACTCAACCCAGACATTTCAGGTTTAGATTGAGTGGGCTCTGCATCTAAACTAAGACCATTTGAATTAGACAAATTTGAAACCTAGACAATTAGGTTGGACCCAAAAAGTTTCTCGGCCTAACCTAACCTTGAAATACCCTATAATTATCGTAGTGCCTATTGAAAAAATAACAATACTTAAGTACTCACCGATCAGTTCCCAATTTTAGACTGATCACCAATAAAAATTTGATAGGTTTTTATTTTATGAAAAACAGAAAAAATCCTACCTATAGAATATTTAACAGTGGTTAGCAAAATATGGATGATTGGTAACCAACTAAATATTTTTCTTTAACAAAATTAGAGACTAAGTGTAATGATGTCTAGACCAATAAAACTGAAAAACCAATCACTCACATGTTCAAATCCTCCCCAGAGAGGGAAAAAAAACAAAGGAACCCCGCCAGTGCACTGCAGTCTGATTCTGGCCTGTAAAGGTTTCCATTTTCTACTTTCCTTTTCAGTGCCAGAAGACATCGTTTTCAGTGGTTCTACTTTACAGTTATTCAAATTCACCCTCTCAAAAAATGAGAGGGTTGACTCCTTCTGCCACGCTATCAATTCATTTGATAGATAACATCTGTTTGACAAAATGAAAATTTAAAATAAAAAAAAAAGGAACGAAAGAAAGAAAAATGAAATCCACATAAGGTCTCATCTGCTAACATTTGGTTTTTCTTCTTCTTCCTTCCGAATTCAATAGGTTGGAGTGAGAATTCGAACTTCCGATGTTTAGATCCGGATAAGTGCTACAGCATACGCTACAAATCCATCTCGATGGGTAAAACCAAACCAAAGATTCTTGATTCTGTTATAAGAATGTGCAGAAATTCAAAGTCGTCTCAGTGACACCCACGACATTTTCCATCATAAAGTGTTCGTTGTCTTCCCTTCAACGGGAGAACTATTGAGCATCTTCACTTTTGGCTGTGTCACCAAACAAAAAACCCAATTTTCCACTCAAACTCCAACCATAAATTTTTTCTTTTTTTTTATTCATACGTCCGGACCAGTTTGCGAACACCTCGACTAATCACGGGCCAACCGTCTGATCCTACTATATTTGGTTGACAAACTCATTCCCTCTGAACCCTTTGCAAAAGCCCTTTGCTATTTACATGGATCCTTATTGAGCACTAAACCATACCATGATGGTTACCCGAAAATAAAATCCTTGAAAACTAATGGACGTAATATCACTGGAACTAGAAATGACCAACAGCTAGTAAGGAAATTCAATCAAAGAACTTTGAGACAAATTCATCCTTAATATTAAACAGTTCAAAAATCAAATCGACTTTTTCTTCCATTTACTCCAAACTTCCTGAAAAATATAACCATCTCTAAAATTAAGAAATAAGATATTGAGCAGTTCAATTAATTTTTTTAACCAGTTGATACACACTTTGACCGACTCAATAAATCTATTACTTGATGCTACAACATTTAGAATTAAGAAATTCAGAGGATAGTCATCGGACACAAAGTTCTTAAGAAGATATTCATCAAGAATAGATCAGTAAATTTCATCTACAGAGATCAATTTCATAAACTAATGAGTTGACCATGCAATTTTGTGCATAAGAAGTACAAGAATTCCAGGTTATATATAGATAGGAATGCAATATTTAAATGACAGAAGTGGAGATAAGTTCAGAGGTACGTGATTAAAAGTTTTCATGGTGCATCAGTGATACGGATAATGGAGGAAAACAAATGATGGAGTATCATTATTTAACCAAGGAACTTCAGCTGGCAGGAGAAAAGTGCTCTAAAACATGTTTCATCGTAAAAGAAGAGTTCCATTCCATATACCAAATCTCAATATATGGTGCCTAGACATGTCCATTATAGAGCTATGTATTGGAAACCGTACGTGTAGCTAGCATTCTAACTTGCAAATGCTACGCCTCTTCCTGCCTTGTTTTATTCAGTTAAGACAGCATTAAGCCACAATCTATAACTATAAGCAACCACCAGGACATGTGTTACCATCTAAGTTTATGTAAATTTGAACCGACATAAGTAATAAACTTAGAACTTAGAAGTTAGTAAGTGAATGCAAGCATACAAGTTACTAGGGACATCTCTGGGTAATCAAACTTGTACTCGACTAATTCACAGGTTTTATATCCATCAATTCGCAGTGTATAATCCACAATCACCAGTTCTGTATCATTCTTGTATGAAACGATTCAGATCAGCACAACAATTCTGCAACTTGTGGAAGCATGAACGTAGATATACGTAAAGGCAAACATGAAAGGAACCGACAATTTAAGCTGATTTGGTTTGGACTTTAGAGAATAACAGGCACATTTTTGCACAACAATGACAAATTGGAAGCGGATTCAACACTAGATCTTCAAAACCCCAATTTTAGATGGAAAATTATCGAACAGAGCAAAGATCCACATCCAATAAACGCTAGATGACTTTTCCGATGAATGTACGACTAACCTGAATCTCTCTTCAGACGAAGAATTCATTTGAGACGATCTCTATCAAGAATCAACGCATCCGGAAGCTTCTTAGACTGAGAATCTACATCAACCGGATTCATGACTAAGAGAACGACAATTCATTGAAATGCGAGTAGCTCCTCCGTGTAAGTGGACAATCACCAGAAACAGAAACAAAACAAAATGAGAGGAAAACTGGAAATCGTAATTTCAAAGTATGAATCCCTGCAATGGAATAACTATTGACGTCACTACGTAATTCGAATATCTATCCAATCAAACAGGACACTTCCATAGCTTATATAAATTTCACGCTGAATCATCTGGCTATGAAATAAATTCATGAAACTGAAGGATCCATTTACTCGTGCAGTGGAAGTGATGGTTACTCAGATGAATAAGAGAAATTATATTACTCCTGTCCAATAATCATTCACAGCTGCTTAATACAAATAACTAATTACAAATATTTACTCACGCAGCAGATAGAGTCTCCAAGAACAATCAAGCACGATGGCCGAGAACATACCGATTCATTCAGCTTCCATTCGAAATATTCGTCCACTTTCTTCAGCTTCATTGACATCAAACCTCCGAAAATGACTGGAAAACCCTGGATTCTTGTTAAAGATCAACCATCTTGTCATCAGAAACTGAAGAAAATGCAGTAGTTTCTCGAATTGAAGATGAACGGCACTTAACGAGAGATCAGATTCGAGTGCGAAATCGGAATGGAACCGATAGCAGAAGAAAGATACCGTTGCGATTCCGATTGCGATTACTGGCGAAAAGCTTTGAAGGTCGTGCGCGATCTTTCCCTGAAGTTCGATACAATTTTTTCTTCCTTTCCTCCAATCTACCCTTTGGCGGGAGCCCGAATGATACCCGTTTCTTTTTTCTTCTTTTTTATTTTTTTTTTTTCATTTTTCCCGTTTTTTGTTATTTTACTGCGCATGTTACTAAGTTGGTCTTTCTAATTTTAAAATTTCTACAATTTTAAAATTTTTAATTTAATCTGCATGGTAGAATTTTTCAAGATGTGGCAAGTATTCCGATTTTAGTTTGGAGGATACTTGTGTAATTCTTCTCGAGGAAGATTCATCTCTTTAATAAAGATCTTAAAGAGATTCCACATAACTTGGCCGACTGCAGAAAATAATGAAGGACTATACTTTACTTAAAGTAATTAACGAGGAATGACAAACAAGACTTAAACCTACTCTCAAGTATAGGTACACGTGGGACAAGCTATCTTGATGATCTAACCATAACAAGAGCGTCTTGTATTGTGACGTTTTGCATATTTGTATTTTGGATTTTTTTTTTTCTCTGAAATGATAATGCTTATGTATTAAGAAGAAGCCACGGGGTAATAGAAGATAATAGATCCTCCTCAGCAAGGCCACAAAGTCACAGGGGAAAAGAAGATGGGCAGATATTGGAAAAACCCGATTGAAACCCACATTTAGCCAAAGAATATGCTGGGCGGTTTGAAGCACGAGGGACATAATTGAAGGAGCAAGAATCAAAAAGACCAGCTCGTTGCAAGATGTCGTGGACCCAGACGCTTGAGGCTGCCAAAGATTTCGACTTTTGTTGAAGAAGAGAAATTGCTTGAAGGAAATCCGATTCCACCACAATTTTCCTGCAGTTAAGAGTTTGAGCTTGTTCCAATCCTTCTAGAATCGCGAGAAGCTCGGCTAAAAGTGGCGGAAGATAGAATGTCCCGAAAAATAAAACCCACACCAGTACCTTGAATCTTGTATTTTGGATTTAAATGGAATAGAAACCCTGGACTATTAATATATTTTATATATTAAAAAAACGACCAAACCCAATTACACCCTTATTGGCATTATTAAATTTTCATAGTTTTACATGGTATTTTTTGGGACGTTGACATGATAGAGAGACAAAGAAAATGGAGGTACTCACATGAATAACACAAAATCAATGTGTACTTTCAAATATAGTATAAAATTTTAAATGTTACAAAAATAGTATAGTTAAAATCAAACTCTAACTGAAAATGTAATATTAAACACATTTAGAAAATTCAAATTTATGCTGTTTGTGGAAAAAAAAAATTATTCTCTCATTTTAAAAAATACATATATTAAACTTATGTTAGTTTAATTCCTAAAAAATGTCATCTAAAAAAACTGTCAACGTTTACTAAAATAAGAATCAACTCACTAAAGAAACTGAATACTCCACTCTATACCTCATATTTGTAATGTTTATTAATTATTATAAAGAAATCAAATCGCTACGTTTTTAAAAAAATATATAAATACTAGATTGAAATTAAACTAATATTTAATCATATGCACTCGTAGTGGGTAGAGGAAATAGAAAAACGTGGGTCAAAAAGTTTGACAAGAGAAAAAGTGTATTCCAACGTGGAAGTTTTTTTTTCCCCCCGAGTTTTCTTCCTATCTCCTAAGGCCGAACCCCTGACTAAAGAGAACTAGGGATTTGGCAGATTTTATTTAATTTGAATTTAGTAATTTAAAAGTATATTAAATTAAATTTTGATTTTATGATTTTTTTATTCAAATTTAGATATGACCTTCAAATCCTCAATTTTTCGTATAATATTGATACGGCCTTAACCGAAATAAATGCCCGATTTAGTTTTAAGTTTGATTTGGTTTTAAGTTTAAATAATATTATTTTTCTAAAATTTTTAAAAACTTTGACTTTCTAAACTTTATTTGGGGGCACTTGCAAGTATTAGCAAAAAAAAATAATATATATATATTTATTTATTTATTTACAACGTTAAAAAACAAATCTCAATTTTATAAAAATAGCAAAATTTGAAGGGGCATGTATATTATTGATATACCTCCTGGTCATGTCATTTAATATCTAATATATTATTGATATAGTTCAAATCATATCATTTAATATATGATATACCTTGAATTCATAGTTTTTATTTAATTATCAATATATATGTATCTCGATATACCATCAATATATTATTGAACCTCTTATTGTTGATATAACTTATTTAATTACTGGTATATGTGTGTGTTGATATATCTATGATATACATATTTAATATTGTTGGACCGGTACTGGCAACCATGGATGAGTGAATAGGATTTAATAAAAATTTTATACTTTTTAATAGGTGGACTCAATTTAAACAAATAAGTGGATTTTTTACAAATAAAATATTTTATCACAAATTAATCAATAAATTAGAAATACATTTCAAGTCTTATAATTAATTTTAATGTAAAGATTGACCATAAACATGAATAACAAATTATAGTAATTTTTTCATGCAATCTATGATAATAAAAATTAATTTTAGAGGGGTTAGAAAGATTGACATCATGAATTTATAGTGGTTTGACAAGCTCCACTTGGATATTTTACTCTTCGAAACTCTTCTTGGGTATTTTACTCAACCAAGCTTCTCTTGGATGTTCGACTAAAAAACGCGACATCAATAATTTATAGTGATTCAAATTGGTATGACGTTTTCTTTTTCCGAAAGGAAGAATAAATCCGAACATTTTCATGGTTCATAATCAAACAGTTGGAATATTCTTTTTCAGACTCGAGATCAACTCTTACAAATGAATATGAATTTAAAAAACAATCTCTCAAATTCTCTTAAAATAGTTGATATACAGACTCATAAATTTGTAAGAAAAATTCTTATAAAATAAAAGCGCTAATCTCTCCCGAGCAATTTAAATCAATATTGGAATCTGGAGAGAAGAAATATGAAGATTTCTAGAGAAAAAGTCTCAAAATTTTGTTCTATAATTTTAGAAGATGAAAAATATTTAAATAGGAGGGAATTAAGTTGGAAAGATATTAAATTGGGACATTGGGCTAAGGTGGAATCGAAAAATATATATATATATATATTAAAATTAAACTCCAACGGTTATTATTATTATTTTTTTCTTTTAATCCAAACCTACCAGCCCATGTTTGAGTTTTCTTTTTCTTTTTAACCCAACGGCAACTTAATTCCTCTTTTTATTTTATTTTCACTTCTCTTATTTTTATCTTTATTTTATTTTTATTTCTTTACATCTTCAATGACACATTTCCCACACGTCCATTTTTCAATGGTCAACGAAGGATTCAACCGCCACATTACCATCGTCACGTGTATTTTTATTTTTAATTTGTTTCGAATATAACTTTTACATTTAAGTTCCGATTTAAATAATTTAAAAGTGGTTGAAATCGTGGCATGGACTTTATACTTTAAAATAATTTATTACCATTATTAATTAATTAATTAATTTGAAATTAAAAGCTAAAAAGTCAATAAATATATTATTTATAAACTTAATTTTATGTACCATTAATAGACATGATTTTATATACCATTGATATACTTGATCTGAATGTCAATATACTTAATATGAATGTCGATATACCAATGATATACTTAAATGTTGATATGTTATGTTTTATTTCAAAAAATTCATTTGGAATTATGGGTTGAAAGTTCAGTTTTACTCTAAATTAAAAATAACATCATATAAACTTTTTCCTAACCCAAATGGAATTGTTTAAAGAATGTCTCTTTAGCAGTGTTCAAAATATCGATATCGATGGATATTTCGTAAAAAATAATGGAAATCGTAGAAATTGATGGAAATTTTTTGAATTAGCAAATAAAACTTGAATTGTAGCTTAATTAGCCTATATTTGATCACCTTTAACCATTAAATGTAAAAATATGACTATTTTACTTATGAAAATGTTGATGTCGATGGAAATATCGAAAAAAGTTTTTTTTCATTTAAGATGGAAATTATTTGAATATGTAAAGTAAACTTTAATTGTAAACTTTTGACTACTTTAGTGTTTTTCATAATAGGATTCATTTGAAAATGAGATAATTACCGACTTCATTTCCAAACACATTTCTAAATTCTAATTAACTCGTACCTGTTTACTTTTTACCTACTTCTCTTTTCAAATTTGAATTTACACATTTTCAAATCAATCATCAATCCAACTTTCCAATCAAAATTACACAATTTTCAAACACCTCAACCTCGTGATTGTGTCATTCATCCAAATTATCTACCAATATGATTCATATGTGCTTCATATTCTACTTATTTGAGCAACTACGTTCAAAACTTTCAGTCTAGGATGACCGGAGAGAACTATTATAATTTATATCAAAGTTATCAAGATAGTGCACTAGATCCTCTGAGATCGTATCTTTTTTATATTAATTAAGTTACATATTCTACTTCATGTTTCACCACTATTTGTGTATAATAATAATTTATTTTTAAAAAATTTTAAGATTATTTCAATCTTTATATATATATCAATATTTCACATATATTGTTCAATTGTGTAAGTAATGACTAGATTGGATTATAAATTATCAATAAAGTAAATATCAAATCTTATTAGTTATACAGTATTAAAATTCGAATGTTTCATTGAATAGATTAAGATTACAATCATCGAGGTTGTGAGAAATTATAGACTATAGTGGCATAGTAAGAAGATGATGAAAATAAAATAACCTTAAGGAAGATGAAGAAAAAAAAAACATGTCGACATGTCGACATTTCAACATGTCCACGACATGGGGGGAAAATCGACTTTTACCCCCTATGTCGATGTCAACATGCTAGACACGTCGACATGTCTCTCAACATTTTGAACCTTGCTCTTTGGACACTTTTTTGTTAAAAGAATTAAGAGATATCATTCACAATCTTGGGTACATTTAATTTAGAAGGTTATCTATAAAAAGACATTTTAACATTAGAGGAGATATAGTAAGGTTTGGCCTAAAATGATTGTGTTTGATAATAATCTAAATTGTGATGAATACCTTAAATTTGATGAATTTATCAGGAAATAAATTATTTCTCACATTAAGAACACATGTTTCAAAGTATCGTTAAACAATTGATAGAAGAGATATCATAACAGTTTTCAGCATTGGTTTCAAAAACTTTAAAATTATGGTAAAATTACTAATTTGATGGTACTTATATAATGATTTATATACTTCACATACGGAGTATATTAGTTATAACTTATCAGTGATAAAATATATGATATAAATAAAAAGGTAAACTTGAAATAACAAAAAATTCGAAAATTAAATTTCAAAATTTTTGTCTCAATGATAGATGAAATATATCAGTGATAAAATACATGAATATAAATAAAAGGGTAAACTTGAAATAACAACATTTTTGCAAAACTCAAAAGTTACCAAAAATGGTACATCTTGAAACTTTTCCTGAGTAATCATATTTTATCTTTTTTAGTTAATTTTTTATTATTTCTATTTTTAAATATTTATTAATGATATAAAAATGAACCAGATTAAATGGGGTGTTTACAGTTCCAAATTTTAAAAGTTTATAACATGTGGATGAAAATTTCACTGACATTAGATTTATGCTCGTATTGTTCCACAATTTCTGGAAATACTTATAAACAGAATCAGCCAAAGTTCACAATTTTGTTTTTCAAACTTAAAATAACACATAAATCCAAACTTCTTGGCCGACCAAGACGGTGACAGTCCTTAGTGGAGAATTTTTTTTTTTTTTTTTAAATTCTTCTAATAGCTGTCATTTTAACTTTCCCTAGACATCTTTTAAATTGATTTTTCTTCTTCATCTTTAATATGTAATATTGAGGTCCAAATTTGAAGAAAATTTTGATAGATAACTAGACGTTCAAAAAAAATAAATAACATCGTAGAAGTATTTAATCCATACTTAGCATATCTTCATTATTAGTATTTTGTCCATATATTTATGGTATAATAATTACACTATTGATGTACTCAAAAAAATAAAAAAATAAAATAAAAGCATTGATTAATCTTGTTATTAATAGGAAAAATAGGAAAAAATGTAAAAATCCATGGTCTCGCAAATCTCTCTGAATTTGACATATAAATAAGAAGAAACTCTCTACTCTAAACACCGAATAAATATGATTAATTAATTGAGTTTTAATTTCAACAAATAAATTGTCCTAATAAATAAATTATACTCTTAAGGAAGCCTTGCTGTCCTATGAAGGCATTCGGTTGGATTTCTCGATTAAAGAAAAAAAACTCGTGTACAAAAACGATAATAGAAAAAAAAAAACAATTTCTTATTTGAATAATTAATTACATAAACAAGGCCATTTAGTGTCCATCACACAGTAGAAGCTTTCCAACAACAAGTTTACAAAATTAGATTTCCCTTCCATTTCGAATCACATTCACAACGAAGCGGGAAAAAAATTCAACCAATTTTTTTCGCATTTGATTCACTCAAACATTACAAATTATTAAATAAAATTTGAATACCTCTAGAAGAAACATACGAAGGAGCAAATCACAAGAAGCGGATTCCAAGAATTACGACAACGTTTTACACGTTTTTCTCTCGGAGAAAGCGCTTTTGGAAGAGCTTTTTCCGTAAATGCTTTCCTGAAAACTGTAGACCTGTAGAGACAACAGCGAGATGAAAGAGTTCTAGAATATATTATCAACGGCCAAGATCTTCAGCAATCCATCATAACTAACGCCCTCCGCTTCATCCGCACCGCCAAATCTGATCATCGCCGCAACCTCCTCATCGGTGATTGAAAATCCGGCCAAATGCATGTAACTCTTCAGGTCAGCGTGGCTCAACCGTCCGTCTCCGTCCTTGTCCATCGCCTTGAACACCTCCTCCATTATACCCGCCGATCTCCTCCGTCCACCGGACAATACGCGTTCAAACTCGTCGTACTCAACAAAACCGTTCCGATTCAAATCGGCGACCAAAATCATGGAGCCAATCGCATCTTCGTCGGCGTCGGCGCTGTAGAAATTTCGAAGATCGTCGCGGCTGATCTTTCCGTCGCGGTCGGCGTCGAGCACCTCGAATGCCTGGCGAAAATCGGCGGGGGAGGTGGCGGTGGTGGCGGCTGTACCGGAGGGACACATCGTCTCTCTCTCTCTTCTCTCTCTGTGATTTGAAAGGGGAGAAAAAGCAGAGGCGAGAAACCAATGGCGGATCGAAGAAACCTGAGGAGGAAGAGAGCGCGAAGGCTTAAATAGGAAGGGAGGGGGAGGAAATTGGGCTTCCAAGTCTTGTGGGGCCCACGTTTTTTGGAATTGAAAAGGCTTGGCTTGGGAAGCACGGTGCAATGGGAAATGGGATTTGTAGACTTTTCTTTGCAAGGGGACTTTGGTCTTTTTTATTATTATTATTATTATTATTAATTTTGTTTTTATTTAAATTAAAGGAATGTGAGGAGAATTTTTGATGACGTGTGTGGTGACGATAATTGGAGGCGGACAAATTCATGGTGTGGAATGGAACTTGGAACAATCCTTGGGGTTGTGGCTCTATGCAATTCTCCCAAACACTCGGGACCATCTCTCATTCGAGTTTATGTTTAGTAATGTTTATGGTATATTTTGATCAAATCTCGATGCTCAAGTTAGTGATGGTTCGACCTAAAGTCTAAAGTCGAGTTTAGATTGTATACAGCATACCATCTAATTATAAAGTCGAAATCTGACAGTATCGTCGGTTATGCTTGTTGAAAAGTTTGTTATTGAAGTTGGTCTGTCGGGGTGGTCAAGGTTTGAAGACCTTCCTTTTCGATCTTTCCTAGCTCTCCACACCTTACTCGTGTTGTATTTGTCTATGAGGTACAAAGTTAGTGTAGGTATGTTGTTTAGTAGAAGTTGTTCACCTAGATGTGGAGTATCGATATTCTTTCATCTCGTTTCAATCTCTCATATTCGTTCTAAATTTCGATCATTAATAGAGTTTGTTTGAAGCCAACCTAGCATTGATCAACTAGTTTAGACACCTATTTATGACCAAAATATCATGAATTCAAATCCTTGTACCCACACATTGTACTAAAAAACAGAGTTTGTTTGGAATTTATTTTCATAAATGAGTTGTTAGATTATATTTTCGTTTTTAATGTATGTTTTATGTTTATGTACTTTTTGAAAATTTATAATATTTTTAAATTAGGAAATTTAGTTCTTCTTAATTTTTATCATTATACTTTTAGCTTTGATTTATTTGGGTTTCCATGTTTTCAAAATGTTAATTTTTGTCATTATAATTTGATTTTTGTTTCATTTTAATCATTGTATTTTCAACCCCTGTCGTCTAAAGAGTTACCATTTTGATCCCTTAATTTTATTTCTAATTTCAGTTTTTCTCTCACAATTTCAACACGAGACTACATTCAATATAGTAGCCATTATTTTATATTAAAGGGTTTTCGTTAGGTATAAAATTTGTGTTAAGAATTTATAGATAAGAACTAAGATGATCACTTTTTAAAAGTATATAGACTAAAACAAATATTTTAAAAATACAATTATTAAAATGAATCAAAGTTAAAAATTATAAAAATCAAAATGAATATTTTAAAAGTAAAGGATCAAAATCAACTCTTTCCGAGGACCAGAGCGAAAAAGCCAGAGCGCAATGAAGTTGATATGTGATGGAGAATAGGTGGGGTAGATTTTTTAGGCTAAAAAATGGAGAAAGGTGGGAAATTTTGTTCCTTTTTGTTGTTATTTGAAGAACGGAGTATTTGGGAAATGAGGAAGGAAGAGAGTGAGAGGAAGAAAAACGAAAAAAAATAGATTATATTATTAAAATTATAATTTTATCACCGTCAGTATTCGCACAGTGATTTTAACGGAATTTTACCTCGAGAGTTTTTTAAAACTATTTTCTAAAGATTCCACCTACCAAATTGAAATCTAACTCTAAATCCCTTAAAAACGGTAACAAAATTAAATTTTTAATTTTAATTCTTTTAAAAACTATATTATTGTTAATATTATTTCAAACCTAAAAAATGCCCCCTTAGGTCCTAAAATTTTTTAATAATGAACCACTATTATGTTTTTTATTTTTATTTTTATACTTTGCCTAAATAAAAAAAGTAGAAATTTTCACTTATATTATTAGTATATCGAACACTCATATCAATAGTATATTAGATATAAATCACATACATATTATCGATAATGATAATTTTAACTATTAAAATATAATGAATGATTGGAGTTTAGTAAATTATATTACATGTGTATTGTATCTTTAAAATTGTTTTTTCAAAATTTGATATAATAGGACGAGATTATAACACACAACTTCTTAAAATTAGTAAAGATGTCTTATTAACTATATCGATATTGACTCTTTAAAATTGTTTTTTTATACAAAAAAATATATTTTAATTAGTTTATTAATTAATATCCCGTTAATAAAAAAAAACTAGTAGAAAAATGAATATTCTCTATAAGACTATACTAAATATCAAATATGGACAGTGAGTACTCAAACTGAAGAGATGGGAAGATAAAATAATGGTTACATTTATGGAGCAAAGAATGCAAGAACTACAGGCTTACCCTTGATGTTTCAAAACTATAAATTTTGTCTCTAATGTATTAAGTATTTGCAACTCATTTTAATAGAAAATTGAGGTGTAATTAAATTATGTTATTATTAAGAAATTTAGACACATAAATATGTTATTATGATGTCTATTTAAACGCGTGGACATGTTACTCATTTCCTATCCAAGACCCCCCAATCTCCCCTTTCCACTCCCCGACAAAACCTAACAACCGACATTAACTTTCTACATTATTTATTCACACTCTACATTTGGTAATAGGTTACTATCTCGTTAACCTTAGAATGTGACCCACGAACTAATGATTGAGAAATAATTGATGAAAAAGAGAAACACTAATTTAAGATCTACTTTGAGCGATGCCTTGTGTTCTTGTGTTCTTGAATGTGACATACAATCTTCTTATCATTGTCCTAGATATTCCTCGTCAGTAATCTACCACTCATATCAATCATGCTATGTAGGGAATAATATTTCAAATTTCAAATTTTCTTAACTGAACAACAATTTAATAACACAAAGTTGTAAATATATCATGTAAAATAAACTAATTTAAAAACTAAAAAAAAAAGTCTACAAATTTAAAATCTAAATCGATTGAGAAAAAAGAACACAGTATTTCAAATTTCCTTAATGGAACAACAATTTAATAACATGGAAAGTTGTACATATATTGTGTAAATCAACTAATTTAAAACTAAAAACTAAGAAAAAGCCTAAAAATTTAAATTGATGGAAAGAAAAAAAGAACACGCCCAGTGGGACTCGAACCCACAATCGCCTGATTAGAAGTCAGACGCCTTATCCATTAGGCCATGGGCGCTGCTTGTTGAACAAATCGAATTAACAATTATATATTTTATTTATTTGTCTAAAAAATGAAACCCTAATTCTTACCCACGCACCTATAAATAACAATAGCGCTGGCCGTTCCCATCGGTCTCATATCTCTCGATTTTTCTCACAGAAGCGCGAAGTGTACTCATCTTCCTCATCTTTCTCAATTTCTTTTTCCACCGATTTGTTTTGCAAATGTTCCATTGTAATGCCTCCAGCGATTTTGCCATTAATTCCTTCATGGATTATCGGCGATTCGCATCTTATTGATTGAGAGGCAAAGATTTGTTGCAGGAATGTTGAGTTGCTTCGCCTTCGATCTACTTGCCAGGCGCAGCGAATTAAAGCCTGCTAAATCCGTATGCTATATGATAATTTCTCGACTTCTCCATTATATCTTGTTTTTGTTGCGTTTTCCTCTTCCACTTCTACAATCATTTCCTCCTACCTATTGCACTGATTTCTAATGTTTTTGTTTACTTCTCGTGTCGCTCGTGTTTTGTTTTTGAATCTGTTTTCGCTCTGTGACTCCTGTGATGGCACAGAATCCTTGAGGATTGGCTTATTCTTTAGATCTTCCACATCGTTCGCGTTGATTTGTTTTTCGTTTCCATTTTTTACAGGCTCTTTTTCCTACTAATTGCTCTTCGATTCAGTATTTTGATTTTCATCGCGAATCTCTCTTGCATTTTATTTGGATTGATTTTTCGCTCTGCGGCTCCTGTGATGGCATGAAATCTTTGAGACCTGATAGTCTAATTTTGATGACAAATTACAAGCATATTATCTGAGGAGTCCTTTTGAATTCACATTTTATATTCCTATTTTTTGTTTCCATTTTTCTTTACGGTCCTTTTCCTTTTCCTTCTCATTTTATTTTTTCCATTGTTAATTTGAAATGATGAACATGCACTGGGCTCTGAGCGGATACAATTTCTGCTTAATTTGATGCACAATTGCTGCCTAGAAAGCTATGTCTGATCTCTGTTTTTCTATTCGATCTTTACACCTCGCTTTGAAGTAGTTTTTCAATACTCATTTGAGAAAAGTATCAAGTATTTCATGTTGCTGAGTGTTTTTAAATATTGTTGTGGAACATTTTTAACTTTCTAATGTGTATTCGTAACTAATACACATGGCATGTAGATTTTTCAAACCTGTTAATTGTTACAAGGATCATATGATCTCGAACATTTCGTACCTGTATTGATATTTGACTAGGGAAAGAATTGATTATCAATATATCATTATGTAGGACTAGTGATGTTAGACCATTTAGAATTTGTTAAAATTAAAATTCTGAATTCCTTGGATTGTTTTTCGGGTGCAAGTTCTATTATGTTACTTCAAGTTTGTTTTATTTAACGAATTACGTTTTAGATTTTGTTTAATGTGGTAGAAAAAAATGGCAGAATTATTTTTTAAGTTTATGAATAAGATTGTTTAAATTAAATTTGATTCAATTAATGCACTTAGAAATTGATATGAAATTACGAAATAAGCATGAAAATGCCGAGAAATATGAGATCATAAAAGGAAAAAACTTTTTTCTTGAAGATTTAGTAGTAAGTTCTTGAATTTTTGTGTTCAATAATATAAAAGTGTTAATAATTTTGTAGTAACATTAACCAATAAGAGGCAAAAATATTTTGTGAAGACAAGTCACTTTTTAATTTTTAATAAATGTTCTTAAAAGTAATGTGGATTTTAAAAATTTAGAAATAAATGGACAATATTAATTTATTATCATTTAAAACTAAAAATAAATAAAAAAAATATCAAACCTTTGGAATGCAAGTGTCGCCGAGCGTCGGAGCCGAGGCATGACATCGACTATTGACTTATTTTTCACCAAAAGCATATCCATAAATGAAAAGATTAGTTATTATAACAGTGAAAATTTTAAAAAGTGTGTTTGGCAGTGGATTTAAAAATTGAATCTCTATTTAAAATGTTGTTTAGTAATATATTTATAAATTAAATATTTAATTTTGAAAAATAAATCGTAACATTATAATGAGATTTGAATCTTAATAGAAAATGTATATCCCAACACAATGGCCGCTTTCATCTGGTTACCCTCATTATTTCGCAATTGACCATTGCAATTTATGAAGAATAACAAAAACAGGAAGGAAAAAAAGCTAAATGACTGTTGTTATAGATTGTTTAGAAAAAATTCCAAGACAGTTTGATCAAGTTCTGTCGTGAAGCTTGGACTTGTATCATGAAGAACAGACAAAACAAAGTTAGTACTATGATACTACCCGATTTATACTTGAGATAGAGATACCAACATGAGCATCACACTTTTTACTTAAATGAGTTGTCGAGACCACTGAGGATGCCCGAGAGTGACCAAGGAGTACTTCATTGTGGTGAGAAATGGGTTATGGGGAGGAGCCTGTAATTTGACAAGTACAAGAGATATCATACATAATTTTAATATGTTCAAACAAAGCTTGGAGAGCCGTCTTTTACATCATAATTACAGCTCAAAAAAATGAAGTTTCACATTGTCATGTTACATATACGGGGTGATATGATTTTGGTTTCTTATTACAAATTGGAATTATCTTATTATGAATAAGATGATATGTTTGTATTGAATTCAATGAAATCTTATTTTGTAATTGTCTAGCTGTATTTTTTTTTATCAGAATTTTGAATTGCTTGTATCCCTTGAATTTTCAAATTGCTTTGGATTTTTCTTGATTGGTGCTTATTCCTTGGAAAGACGCCAATATGGATTTCTTTTTTCTTTTTTACTTTGCTGTATGCTTGGAAGACGCTACACATCATTCAAATTTATGCCCTATCAACTTTTGATGGTAGGATAGAGTGGCCTACTATGGTGGTGATGAGTGACGGATAATTAGGGTTTGATTTCGGAGAGGGAGCATGAGAAACGGCTACCAATCCTAACATGGAGAGGGAGTGACAATAAATAACAATATCGGGCTCTTCGAGTTTGGTAATTGGAATGACTACAATCTAAATCCCTTGACGAGGATCAATTGGATTGGTGCCAGTCGGGATGTGCAGTTAAAAAGCTCGTAGTTGGACCTTGGGTTGGGTCGGTCGGTCCACCTATGGTGCGCACCGACCGGCTCTTCCTCTCTGCCGGGATGTGCTCATGTCCTTAAACCTATGCTCTTTATATAGCATGGGATAACATCATGAGATTTTGATTCTAAGTCGCCGTTGAGTTGGTTCCATCATTACAAACGAAAACAGAATATTTAGTTCGTGATCTCTCGTATCAGAAAATCAAGTTCGTGATCTCTCGTGCTCGAAAAGCGAGTATGTGGTTTGCAATTACATTTAATTTTAGATATTATTTTGATTTAGATGTTTTATTCCTATTATGGTTAGGAATGATATGTTTGTGTCGAGATAAGGGATTGAATTTAATATAAAAAAATGTTCATGGTAAACCTTTTAATTTCAGCTTTGAAATTAAAGAGAACAATATGTTTGGAAAAAGATTAGGATAAGAGTGAGCAAAGTTGGGGAGGAAAAAAAATGCATAAGACATGTAAGTTACAAGAATTTGTTGAAACGAGTGAGATAGTGTCTAGAAAAAAAAGGGTGAAATTTTGAGGGGAAAAAATCTATTTTTAATAATTTGTTTTTCTTAGTTTTTAATTCCAAAATTTAAAAACTAGAATTTGGATGTTTGAAAATCAATATTTGTGATCTTTTAACGGTTGAAAGATTTTAGTGATTTATTAAAGAAAAAAAATAAGAAAAGAAAAGAAATGTAAAGCCCTTGATTTTAAGAGATCGGGTTAATTAACTATAGTTTAAATTATTAATTTAGTCTTGGACAGACCTAAGTAATTGATCAAAACAAAATAATATATCCGACAATAGGCATTGCCAAGTTAATTGATGAATTGGAAAAGTTAAAATTATGTTTCTCATTTTCAAATCTGCACAAGTACTTCATAACTATTATATTTTTCGTCTTAGTTTTTTAAGAAAGGTTTCAATAATGTGTAGAAATTTATAAAACCAAAAAAAAAGTAAAAAAATCCAGTTTAATGTTTATTGTTCCATTGTTCCTACTTCTCTCTTTTTTTTTTCTCCAAAAACATTGATAAAAGTAATATTTTTTATTGTTATTTTAAAAAGGCATAGATATCAAAAATTAAATATAACGTAAAAAATTGAATATATAATTTGAAATTTGAAATTTGAAATTTGAAATTATATATATATATATATATATATTTATTTTGTAATCAAAAATTTTAGAGGAAAAAAATAAAAACTTGTTAACAAACACGTTTTTTTTTCAATAAAAAAAAGAACAATAAACAAAATACTTAAGGCTCACTCGGCCGTTTCTAGTTTTTATAGAACTAAATATGTTTGGTACTTATTTTGTTTATTTTTTCTTGGAAAAAAACAAAGAGAAAAAAGTGTTCCGTAACTATTCTCTGTCTATTTTTTCATATAGTTGAAATAAAATTTAGTAGACACAAAGTATATAATATGCATTAAAATAATTAAGAAATATTTATCAAGAGTTTATAAAGTCTAGTACAATTAAAATAATTAAACTAGAATTTTAGTCTTGTTTTAAAAAACATGAATATATTTGTTGTTTTTTCTTTAATTTGGTTAATATTTCAAAAATATTAAAAAACTGAAGAGAAAAACAGAAGAATGACAAGTTAACAAATTTAATAAAATTTAATGAGAAATAAAGAAATTATCAATAAAATAAAAAAAATGAAAAGCAAATGTTAGGTGAGAGAGAGAGAGAGAGAGAGACGGTTGATAGGAGATTGTCATCAAATATAACTGCATACGCGGGGATGAGAAACAATTGTGGCCGAATTTGTAGTTTCTGAAAATTTCACTTATTCTAAGAAACGAGAAATAGGATGGTTTACCAAACATGTTTGTTTCTAAAAAAAAATTAAAAAAATGGACACGAGAAACAAGAACGGCACTAAATATAGTTCTATTTGAGAAAATCATAAACAAAAGTTAGAAAATAAGAAACGAAAAACGAAAAAACATGAAACGTTAATAAACGGGCAATGACTTACTAATATATTTATTAAAAAGAAAAAGGGGAAAAAAGCTTTTCGATTCTATGAAGTAAAAAAGCACACCACATTATCTGCCAATATGGTCAAAATTTTCTAGAATCCTATTGGCTTGAGAAAAGAACATTTTGTGTTAAAATATAAAATATTTTTACTCTATATTATCCTTAGTGTTAGCGCACTGGTGATGAAAAGAAGATGACGAGAAAGTAAACTACAAACCCAGCTAGAAGAATTCCTCCATAGATGTAAGTTTGCGAAGACTGCACTGGATATTTGTACTCAATGCTGCAGCATCTCATCTTCTCCCTCTCTTCGTTCAGTACGTAATCGACATACCTACGATCGACAATCGACAGATACGTTTCAAAGGCTTATAGCTTCAATGCCACACAGATTTATTTATATCAACACCATTCAACTATGGTAAATGATCTAAATAACTTACTGCTGGGTAAAAATGGAGCTCTGGAAAATTTCTGAACTGTTCAAATGAGCATCTTGTAGATGATGGTCGTATAATAGCGACGAGAGATCCACGAGCTGTTCCTCAAGGCCCTGTTTTTTGAATGTAAAGAATCAGTCATAGTTTGAAGACATTTGAATGATGGAAGTTGTTTTGATGTGTTTGAATGACTTACATCCAAATATTTCTCTAGCCGCTCGACCAATTCGTGGGGGAACGGTTCGGGTAAGTTGGTGGTTTTTTTATAGAACTTCTCCAACCAGAGCTCGGTAGTTGTCTTGTTCTTCTTGCCTTTCACTGGTTCACCAAGTGGAGTTTTCAGATGTTCTGCTGCAAAGGCTTGGATAGTCTGACATCGAAATAACGATTATCAAACCACACTAAGCCAATACTAGAAGGTCAGACGAAAATAAAATTACCTCTGATGTATCTCGGATTCGGTGAAGAGCTGAATCTACGCGTGCGTATATTATGTTCCTCTGCCGAAAAAAGATAAAAGTGAAAATATGTTTTTGCAATTTAAACCAAGAAATGAACTTTCGAACACCAATCTACACTCTCATACAAATGGTTGGTTCCATGGTCACGAGGGTTTGGGATTTTGGAGTACGTAAGTTCAAACTCTCAAGTAAATAGGGAGATGGGTCATGAGTATAAAACGAGTGTGGTTGTTAGTATCCCAGTTGTCAAGGGGAAAAAATCAGTTTTACGAAAATCCGAGCAAACATATTCTTACCAATGCAACATCTTGAAGCATTTTACTGACTCGAGATGTGTTCGAGAATGGGCCAAATGGATGACAACCAGCTGCCCAGAGCCAATTTACAACTGGCCTCTCATGAACGTGAGAAGCCCTCTCATAAGGTGCAGTCAAACCACCAACAGCTGAAGCAAGCCCCGCTAGTATATGGCGTTGTGCCCGTGATGGATCGGCATATCTTCTGTGCGTTTCGGAAACATAACTGCACAAAACAACAAACTGAGCTATTATGGTAATGTGTCAACAGCCATAACAAAGGAAAGAGAGGTCATCAAATTCCCCACTTCACAAAAGGCATGCTAAAACTACGCAACTAGAGAAGTCAGTTCAGGACCGACAAGGGACGACAAAAAGACCCAAAGAAATATCAGACTCGCCCCACTTGACTCCAGCACAAAGGCCACAGAATGCTACCTCATATTAGAAAGGTGATACAAGCGGGGTAATAAAGAACAAAGGGGTTTATCACCCATCCAGGTCCTCCTAGAAGTAGGTTTCAATCCCATCCTCAACAATACAGTTCAAGAACGGGGAGAAAAAATGAAAGACAGAAGATATAGCCTTTCAGAGATTAGTAGCACTAACCTTAAGTGAACCACCTGAGACTGTGAGGAAACAGTCCCCCCACAATAGCTTTTACTCCTTCCGATTAAGCCCGTAGGCAATACAAAGCAAGAACAACAAGCCCGCAGGCACAAAACGGACCCACCAATCCGAGAGGGTGGGTAATCTCTCCCTACCAACAAAAGCTGCAAGAGCACAAAAGTCTAGAATGATCCCCTCATCCCAACATTCCCCTGGCCTTATAGGTGGCGGCCCTTTCCCTTACATGTTCATGTCCCCACTGGTCCCCACTTCTCTCTCTTGGCCGTTAGGGCCCTCTCCCCTCACAATTACCCCTTTGCCCTTTCTATGGTAAGTCTTTATAATTGGGGGCCTAACAGAGACCCAATCAAAAGGGTGAGACTCATACTTGTACACAGTAATCCTTTCCACAGTGCACTAGGCTCCTAAAATAACCGCCACAACCATTTGGCCAAGAATGCTTCATTCCTAAGTCTCAATGGTATGCTCTTTCCAATATCTTTGCGAATTACTCTCCTAGTATGATCTATTATAATTGGAAGGCTTTTATTGCTCCTTTGTAATTTTCATTGGTTTTTATATTGCTTATGGTTGTATTTTCCTCTACTGTTTTATCTTTTTGTCTCTTTCACTCCTTTGGAGTTTGTATCTTTGAACATTTTATATTCCTTTTAACAAAGATTATTTTATTTAAAAGATTTATTTTCATGTAAAACATTTGTTTTTAATTTGAACTTCAGGGAACAAGAATCAATAAATGGTTATCAAACATATTTATATTTCTTTTTTCGACAAAAATGAAAGTACAATAAATAATTATCAAGTTTTTCTTTCTAAAAAAGGATTCTTTCTAACAAAAAAAAAAGGAAACAACAAAACAGGAAATAGGAAATGAGAAAAGAAAGAAAGAATAAATAGGCACATTAGACATTACCAAATGGGCATAACCAAAACATGGGGCCGGAACCTTCAGAAAATGGGTATAAACGATGGAAAATGAACAGAGTCCACTCTTCACTAGAAACGTCGGAAGTAAACAATGTAGAAATGAGCAAGTTTGGACCAAAGAATTGTTAACGTACCAAAATCTCCTAAAACATCCCAATGAATGGCAAATACACAAGGACTTCAACGAGCCCACTGCTACAAAGATTGGGACAGTCTAACCCAGTCATTTCTGAGGGAGGAAAAAAAATACTCCCTTATGCATCTTAAGGTAATTTTTTAATGTATACACTAGCAAGAGAAAGAAGTTGTAATGCCCTTAATCTATTGCTAATCATACCCTTCAAGGTGAGAGATATCAATCATTGCATTTTAATTTACCAGCAGTTCAAACAGGAATTCACAAGAAAATCTACAGAAAGGTTTGGACGATACATTCTGTAAACTAATGTAGCGAAGTGATCATATTGCATTCATCAATTAACACCCAACGCAAACATAGGAAGGCAAGTGATGTAAGTTTCCACTCACCTCAGAGGTATCTTCTCATTTTGATGCTCGAGTACGATAACGACATCTTTACTTGCATAAACCAGGCTTTCATCCTCCATCATGAGTTTTGAATCAACGTCAGCCAATGATAGGATAAAACTGCAGAAAAGGAGACGATGACATGAGCTTGGTTCTTGATGACTATTATAAGTATAAATAACGATTATAGATATTCATTTCATCAAGGCTAAACATTAGAAAGTTGCACCATTCAATCTGATGTTTCAAGTCTAACACTAATTTAGAACCAGAGAAACCAGATGTTATTTTTTTTCTTCCCTTTTTTGTTTCTCATTATTTCTTTTTTAGGCATGAAAACTGACACATTAGGATAAATTTTAAACCCCAGAGGAAACACCAACAAATTGGAAATAAGAAAAGGAATTGTGCTTAGGGTAATAAAAACTTCAAACATAAAAAGGATTTACAATAGGTAATTTTGATGACCTTACTTGAACAGGATCTATTCTAGGATCTGTTCTAGGTTGTACTACTCTATCTTGACTTCTAAAAATAATTATATCATTTTGTAAGAAAATATCAAACATCATGCTGCTCCCTTAAAAGCCGATTCTATATCTTACCCTTCTCCCCCTCTCCCTCTCTAACGCTCTCTTACAAGCTGAGTTTGAGTGCTTACACTGGAAGTACCCTAGTCCCATAGGTTCGGTGCAAATCCCCCTGCTTCTTTTCAATTTTCTTCACCTTCTTGCTAATTTTTGATTGATATGTAGCCCAAAGAGGTTTATGTTTCAGCACAGAATCATTTGAAACATCAGGTTCATCCATCCAATTCTGATAGGCACCAAAATATAGATCATTAAAACTTAAGTTCACCAGCAAAATATTCCAACCACACAATATGCTGAATTGAAAACCTTTATGCTAACCTGACGAAGGAAAAATTTATCCGATAAAGAAGGGTCAGCCACCTCAAGCAAACCTGCAGCAAGCACATCAGCGGACCTTTCCATTTCCTGAAATAAATTGAACAATTATTCACTGAGTTGCATCCCTTAGGTTGCTATAAATGTCCAATAGTCATGCTGTTACATGGAAGGCATTTAACTAGTCCATGAAAACCACATAGCCAGCCTGAATTCCCTGACCAATATAAATACCAGATAAACAAAATAGACAAGTTTTGTTTTGAGGGAAGACAGAAATTACTTCTCTGAGGATAGCGCCATCCAGATATGCCTTTGTATGAACATGAAAGCGACCATCATTCTTTGTTTCCTGTAGGGAATGGCTTCGCATTGCTTTTGAAACAGCTATGGCCAGCTTTTCATGGCGATGTAATAAATGTGCGCCACCAATAATTACTACTTCTTGCCCAACATGAATCATCTTTTTTACCTGAAAATAATGCAGAACACTTACATGAAGAGGTTTGTGTTCTATAGCAAAGCATAAACCAAAATGTAGAGGATGCTCACATTTCACGGGATTTTAATGAATAATTTCGTAGCTATTATCTTAGAGATATAAAATTTTTGGCATTCATCATTCATGGAACTTAACATCATATTAAATGAAAAGGTCTTACCTCTGCTTCAATTGCATCAACATCTATGCTGTAATTATAGCCTTTCTCCATAATATTGTATCGATTATGATTTTGCAAGACGATTATGGGTATAAGCAATCTTGTTGTCATATCAACAGTTTCAAACCTAAACACACGGAAAAAAACATGTTAATAGAAAAAAAAAAAATGTTAATACATTATTTGTCAAGTTGCACACATATCTCCTATTCCATGAGCTCGTTGTTTTCTAGGGTCTATTCTGCATTATGTAGCCAACAGAACTAATATAGAATAGGTAACATAAACTTAAATGAAATGAAAAAAACCTGACATCCGGCGCTATGACATGTTCGATGGTGGTTGATACTAAGGCAGCAAGTTCCCCCAAAAAATTATCATGGGTCGAATGATCACTGGCTGCACCAAATCCTCTTGGAAATAGCACATTCCTCAATCGTGGTAGAGTTCTAGAACTGACGCTTCCCTCTTCAGTTTCAATTTTTCCATATGTGCATGGGCCCGCTGAGAGGTCAATCACCGCAAATCTGAATAATGCAGAAAGTTAGACCCCAGAAAAGAACAGGCTCACATAACAGAGCTCTAGTTACAATGTTGGACATCAAAAAAAAATAATAATAATAATAATAACACACACACCTTCCACCATGGAAACAAACAAACAATTACACCAATCAGGCTTAAAGATAAGCTGGATCTACCACCACATTTGTTAACCATTCATTATGATACCAATGGCAGAGAACAGAGTAGGGTCAATTGATAAACATTCAACCACCCCATTTAGCACTACAATTACCTAAGTTACTGAAATCATGTGGATAACATAAACAACCACATACAATGAGAGAAAGCAGAAAAAAGGGCAACCACGACTTACAAACCTTCACAAAGCTTCTATCCTATGTTGAACGTTAATTCTTAAGCTCTCAAACAACATAAATAAGAACATATTGGACCATAAAATTATTACAACTTGTAATGATACCAAACAGAGGATAGCAAGGCTCCCCAAATGTTTATAAAACAAGCCAAAGTTCATCAAATCAGGTCACTTTCGAAACAATACCTGCCAGAGCCCAACCAAACTTGAGTTGCTCCTCCTCCATCATATCGATAACGATAAATGTAATCTCCTTCTTGTTTTTTCATATCTTCATCATTTAGCTCGGCAAGTTTCCCGTACATTAAACTATCAAAGTCAGCTTCCTTATTTCTAGGGTCCATTCTGACCTGTTAAAAATGTAGAGAGAAAAAGTAAGAGATGGTAGAACAGAAAATAAAACTAAAGCAACAGAGGATGATAGTAGTAAGAAAAACTTTAAGAAGGATGGTAGACCATCACAAACAAATCAAAAGAATGTTCCATAAAAGTAACAGGGAAAAAAAGAAAGAAAAGAGTGCTTCATTTGACAAAGTACAGAACATTAAATGTGATCTTTAAAGAAAAATAACCTTCTTCTCAAGAACAAGTGATAAAAAATGCACCAGTCATCCTAAAAGGAAGCACCTAAACTTTTCATTCGAAGTATGGATTCAGAAAAAGTCACCACACCTTATCAAAGTTGACAATAAATATGGAAATTGGCATAAGTCTATCCATCTCAGTAGCAGAGTATCCATGATTATCCGTGTCAAATATATAGGAATATAAATTCTGAAACACTGGTTCCACTGCTGTTGCTTCCACCTCAAACAAAGGTACCTCCCTTCCAAAATCAGTCTGGAGAGGCATAGAACTTCTATAATTAAATAAATGTTTTAAAAAAAAGTTCACAAACTACCCAAAAAATTATGGAAAAGAAAAAGAAAACAAAAGTGAATAGTAGAAAAAAGCTTAAGATCCACCTCTCTTGCAGTTCCAGCAGGAACCATGGCCTCCTTCAGTGCCCTCTCGAGAGCTATCAATTCGGCCTGACCTGCCTGTAGTGGTACAAATATAGTAGCTGGACTAAATAGCTTTTGTAGAAAACTACAGATTGTATACAATATGATGCTCTATGTCAATGGGCATTCAGTTCAAAACATGAAGTCAAGTGCAAAGGGAGTCAAAAACTTTGATATGCAGTCTCAAAAAGAGGAAATAAATTATACTTATAAATCAAAATCTTTTAAAGAGGAGAGTTACTCAACAAAAATAAAAATGGAACTTACAGAAAATACGTTGTATACAATATGGTGCTCTATGTCAATGAGATCGCCCGTCTCAAGGCAGGATGGCCTGTGAGAAGGAAAGCTGGCTCTCAGAAACTCTTCTAGCTTGTGTGAATCTACTGTGTACCGGTAGCCTCCATCGTTATTGAAACCAATAAGGACGATGTTCACTTCAAGTGGAACCTGAAATGGAACCTGAGAAATTCTTTTATTAGTTTCTGCATTTGCATCCGTTTCAAGAAAATCCCTATCACATCCATCAACACCGCAAACCTAAACCTCTCTATTCTTCCTAATTATTCTAATCGTTTGAATGCCAAATAAGAAGTTTGACGAGCGAGATAAACAAATTGGAGCCACTGTATATTCATTCGAGTAAACGATAACAAAATCAAGGATTGGAAAATCATTACAGCACAAGAAGTACCTCAGCTCGAGAATGCAGCATGCGACGAACATCGTTTCGCACGCTATCTCTGACGGTGTGGAACGCTCCGTGATGCCACTGTGGGTGTCCCGGATCTCTCCGGAAAGCTTGAGGTGCTGATTCCAACGAAACTATGACCAAAGCGAAAACCAAAACATAACAGTATAATAGTAAACTAGAGTTCAATTTAGCTGCCATGGAACTGTGAACCGGCTTCAATTCCTTTAGCCTTTCTTCTTCGTTATCTGCTCGGTTTCCGATTGAGAATGGGAGGTCTTCCACATATGCGAGAAAGAAAATCTAGAAATTGGCGATCAAGAATCGCAATTGGAGGAACGAAAATCCAACAGCAGCAGAGACAATGAAGAATTGGAAGTCCACTGCTGCTCAAGTCGCCAGGAATTTCGTCCTGCGAACTGAACTGACCGAAAGGTGAAATTGCGAATACATGAAATGAGAAAATTCCTCGATATTTTCCTACCTTTTTCTTTTTGGTTTTCTTACCTTCCAAACATAATCGCGGTTTAAACCGACCGTTTATGAACCGAATAGACCCAAGTCGATCCGAATACTGGACCAAATTGATTACTTGCCTGTTATTTCATTGAAATAACAATTTCGTACATTTTTTAATAATTTTGTCTCTAAACTCTCCACTCGTAATAATTATAATTTTGTGTCTACGCTCTCAAATTTGTAACAATTTAGTCTCCAAACTTTAACATGGAGTAATTAAGTTCTGATTTACTATTTATTATTAAAAATTTATTTAAATTTTATAGATTTCGACCAATCAAATATTTATAAATTACAAATAAAAAAACTAGATTGTTATATAAAAAATGATTTGACCCTGAATTTTAATAAGATTTTTAAATTGTTACCAATTTTATACTATAGAGACTAAATTATACCTAAAATTTTATCAATGTAGTCGTATAAAAATTTAATCATTACAAATTAAAATTTATGAGTTAAATCATTGATTAGATGTGTTTTTTTACCCTAAAAAGTTATGCCCCACTAACCATAATTTTATTTATTATATATATATTTTTTTTTTCTTTTTTTTGTAATCACTGAATGCTATATATATATATATATATATATATATATTTTTTTTTTTTCGTATACTTTTGGTAAGTTCGAAACAAACTCTCAATAGTGATGGTTTACTGTTGTTGATAACTATTTGTTATTTGTTGTTTTCAACGTAAACATATTTGGTAATTGATATATATCTCCCCACAAGGTTGTGAGTTCGATCTCTCACTCCCACATGTTGTACTAAAAAACAAAAACATATTTGATAATTCTTTATTTATTTTTTTACTCTGAAACTTGAAATCACAAAAGTAAGTTTTTTATGTGAAATTTTTAAAATTTTAAATGATATTCAAACATTTATATTATACTTATCAATATTTACCATGTAGTTACAATAAAAGTAATACTGGTATGTATGTTTTAGAAAAACTTAAAAAAAGAGAGAGAGAGAGAAGAAAAAGATGTTGTTTTAAACATAATTGGAAATGTTTTTATAAAAATGAAAAGAATACTATAAACATAAATAATTACTAAAAGCTTAGTTACTAAAAACTATAAATGAGAAATGTAAAAAAAAAAAAATGTTACCAAGTTTTAAATGTCGATGTCGATAAAAATATCGATGTATCAATTTCATGGAAATATCGATAAAATGTCGATGTCGATCGATATTTCTGTAGAAATTAGATAAATTAAAAAAATCGTAAAAAGTATTTAAATTAACAAATAAATATTTTCTTATTTATAAATGGTTGGAAATGTCGACATGTCGATAGATATTTAACTTACCAAACGACTCTGAATCATCAACAATAATTTATTTTACAAATATGATGTTGACCTTAACAATCAAAGTCAGGACGACCAACATCTATACGAGAAGGAAAGCTGTCTAACATTTATTTTTATTTATTAAATTTAATATCAAGTCAATGATTGTAATTCGAATGAAGTAAATAATACCTCCAGAAATTAAATTAACTTTAGACCAAAATGAAATCTAGATTGAAAAATGAATGCTAAAAAGTAAAAAGAAGATTGAAAATAAAATTGAGGAGATCTAAATGATACATTAAATAACTTTTTTTTTTGGGTTGCAAATTCAAATGATTTAGATTCACTATATAACTTTGAGATGTGACGAAATGATCAAAAGTAAATTAAAAATTTAAAAATGAAAATTAAATTTAAATATAAACGGGTAGATCTAACCAAGATAAAATGTTCAACAAACGGACAAAAACCATGCGTCTAGTTTCAGATTAATTACTAATTAACATTTATTCAAAAGAAAATAAAATACGAAGAAAAGAAAAGAACTACGAATTAATAAGACGTTCAAGTTCTCGAATATTGATCGGCCAAATATCAATGGCGTCGCCTTCCAAGAGCCTCCGCGCGATTATGGAATTTGCAGCTTCAGAAGGATGATATGGATCCCAAAACACGTACTTCGATCTGTCTCCGCACACTTTCGACGGCGGTCCACAGGGAAAAAGACCGCCGTGGCGGCCGGCAATGTGGCAGCACGCCGAGTCGGCGTTCTCAAATCCTATGCAAACACAGCGAGCGATTGAGCGAAGCTGTCAATTGTGAAGCACAATCGCAGGTATTCGACTAATTTCCTCAATGAAAAAAATTTAACGCAATATTCTCACCGTATGATGCGTTATTCTGAGTTATATCTTGAACGATGCGAAATGTATCTGCGTAAAGGAAATTTGAATCCTCAAATTGTGTTCTGAGCTCTGTGATTAGACCTCTCAATTTGGTGTTGAATGACTGAGCCACTAGGTTAGGGGAATTTGCACAGCTGTTTCCTGATGAAGGATTCGCATCTCTCTGATTTGGAATGCATCCAATTGGTCCGACGTTTGCGACTAGGATCATTCTCGCTCCTAGATGGTAAAGTCTCTGCAAGAGATTTAGATAATTTTTTTCAGAACCGTTTTCGAATGAAGCAATTGACAGGAATAATCTACTTTGATCTTTGATGTTTGTGAAGCAACAAGGAAGAGTGTTATTACAGTGAGCTGGAGTCTGAATCTCGAAATCATGGAATCGACAAACAACTCTCGAGGAATTAACCGGTGGCTAGAATCTGAGAGGACTGGTGTGAAGTAGTTGTTTATGAAATCGTTCGAGCCAATGGCTATCGTGAAGATGGAAGTTCTTAGCCAATCTAGAGCTGCAGGAAGGCCAATCATGGCAATGATATCTTGTCTGGTATTTGCAAACTTATCAATTTGTGCATCCATGTTGATTCGACCGCCCTTTTTCAACTCACATTCAACACAATGTCATTACAAAACATAACCAGAACAATACATATACAAAAACAAAGCATAAAAATGTGCATTCCATCCATCATTTTCCATAGAAAAAACACACTCCATGGATTGCAGCAGAAACTTACAAACATTTTTCCTGTTTTGTTGAAGATTCCAGCTGCACCAGAAGCATAGTTGACGCCTTGGAGAATCACCTGTCCCGTCGTGGAAGGGGCCAAGTACGGGGGAGTGAACATCTTGAAGCCAAGCTCCTGTCCTGGTAAGATGGGAAACAGAACAGACATTGAACTTCTTTTTACTGTTTTTTTGCTGGTTTTGGTATTGCAATGAAGTTCATAACTTGCCTATAATGTCAAGAATGGTTCGCCCATTGGTGAATCGACCAGTTGGCCTTCCGAAATCGATGCCATTGGGCACATAATTCGCTCGGGAGAGTGTTGGAATGTAATTGTTGTTTCCAACCTCGACCAATGAATCCCCAAACACAAAAAAACCTGTAAAAGCTTTGGAGAAGCAAGTCCCAAACAAGGCAAATAGTATAAAAAATGGAATACCAAAAACAATGTTCTTGTTTACAAAAACCATATCCATTTAGAAACAGTCTTGAAAGAGGAGAAACCAAACAGTTTCTTGACTCTTCTTCTAACTTTCTTTGGGTCTATAATGGTTCAAATTTAGAAGATCAAACAGAAGAGAGCTTAGGATCAGGAAGAAAAGTTTATTCTCTTTTATAGACACAACTTTTGCTAAGGATAAAACCCATTGGTTTCAACTTTCAAGGACATTGGGGATGAATTCCCTCTGTATAATAATTCTTTAAAACTAGCCTGTAGGAGTTCCTAAATGGTTAACAGACTAGGGAATCCTACCTATCTATACTTTTACTGAAAATAAACTGCCTAGGAGCTTCTACTTAGGGTGAGTCTGGGGTGCCTTTTGAAAAAAAAAGCACTTACGAAATGCATGTCAAATACATACTCAGGGCAGAGAAGTGAATTTTTGGTTATGTTAGTCCTTGAATTTCAAGATTAATCTATATTTTGGCTTTGCTTTTAAAATATATATTTCAATCTTTTAGTACAAAAAATTGGAGTTTGAATCTCCGACCTGGAAGGAAGAAGTTAATGTTTTGATAGTTGAGTTAGGTTTATGTTTGCCATATCTATTTTAATTGAACTTTAAAAAATTTGATTTAAATTATTGTCATTTCACTTTATGTTTAATAAGGTAAGGAATATATTGACTAGATTACTTTTTACTGTGAACTAGATAAGATTTAGTTTTAGTTGGCTTTAAAATTTGTTAGAAGAATGACAAATTTTATTCTTATTGTTTGATATCTACGATTTTAAATGGTCAAGATTTTCTTTAATCTTCTAACTTCTTTGTTCTTTCCTTCTTCTCTTGACAGTTGAACATGCTATAACATTATATTTTTTCAATATCAGTTAATCGTGTATCATGTTTTTATACTATCAATTCCATATCATGACTTCTTTTAGTTCGGATTGGAATTCGAACTCCCCATCTCAAGGAAAAGAGTAAAATATCTTAATTAATTAGTAGTGTTAATGTTGGTCTGAATTATGTTTTTTTGTTTTCATATTCACTGAATCCAACGTGTTTGGCAAGATTTTGGAGATTTGTTTTTTAAAACTGTTTTCGGATTATGTTTTCGGATTATCCAAACAGTAGAAAATCTAAAAACGACTTTTTTATGCTTTTAAGTATTTTCAGATTCAGAATTTGAAAATTTTAAGATGCTGAATTACATTAAAAATGATAAAAACTTTGATAAATATATTACCTCATATTTTAAACTCATTTTATGTTTATTAAAATTAAAAAATGTAAAATATAATGTAATCTAAATTATATAACCTTGTAAAATAATAATTATACAAAATTCATAAAAAATGTTAATAAATTAATTAATATAAGTTTAGATTAAATTAAAATTTAGTTGGTAACTACTTCGAAAATTTTTTAAATTGAGATTCAATTACCAAATCTGCTACCAAACACATATATGAAAATATTAAAAACAAATAATACAACTCTGGTTTTCATTAAATCTGTTGTTTTCAAATTTATGTTTTCTGATTAACAACCAAACGCACCCTAACTTTTCAAACTTTAGAGTGCTATAATTTAATCAATAAATAAAGTTTGAGCTATAAAGTTGTATTTGATAAATAAGTTTGAGCTATGAAGCTATATTTTAACCTTTAAATAATAAAGTTTGGGCTATAAAGTTCTAAATTCAGTCCTCCCATCCTTGTAGGTTTAGTACAATAATATCGAAGCAATTTAAAGGCTTTCTTTGCCATGAATCAAGAAGTCCAAATATATATATTGGAATATTATATTAGACCATTTAGTTCAATACTTGCAGTTGCAATGCGATTTCTTTCCTAAAGGTCATATATAAATAAATCTGATTTTTGCAAGCACTCATTGTCAATTTAATTGCCACACCATTGGAAGAGACTATGGATAGCCAACGATATGTAGCGTTCATACTTAAAAAAGATTTTACATTGTTGTAGTAGCAAGTAGGGTCGAACTTATGCAGTTCAATTGTCGATTTAGTTATCAAAATAGAAAATATGGAGGTTTTGAAAAGTGATTGCAGGAGTAGATAAAGAAAAAAGAGAGAACTTTTAAAAGCCCACCCAAAAATATTAGGAGTGGGTAAAATCAACCCAAACAAAATCTATTCGAGTCAAAACCGAACTGACCTGAAAATTTTTGGGTCAAACCAGACCCGACTTGCAATAGTTTTTTTTTTCTCTGATCTCTTCCTTCTTCTCCTTGTAACTCCACGGGAGGTGTTCTTTATTCTTTCTAAATTGGTTATGGTTGTTGAGAAGCTCTTACAACTCATACTTCCTTAATTTGATAATCAAGAGTCTTGGTTAATCATATAAAATATGAAAATAGAAAGAAAATAACATTTAAAATGCATTTAGGAATCGTTATCAATAAAAGAAAAAAAATCAAGTGAAATTCCTAGAGAAAGAACAAGAGTTATCTTAAATTTTGTGACATATTTCTCGGGATTATATCTTTTTTAAAATAGTCTAAAAATCTAATTCTCATCACTCTAGAGTGTCTTGGCATAATTATGTTGAGCTCCCTTAGCGGAGTTTGAATTTTCTTTTAAAATTGTGCTTTAAAATTTTGTTTTTTTTTTTTCAATATCTTCGACTTGATCGCGAAATATTAAATCATAATTAAATTCAACTATTTAAATCTAATTTATTAATATAATACAAATTAAATATTTAAAATATGAATATGTTTTGGATCTTACTCCATAAGTTCATTATTTAGTTAATATTGTTGATATATATATATATATTTTTTACTTCTGGACACAGGAGGGCTCGAACTTGGATATTTGGGTGTTGACACCAAACCTCTTGCCACTGTGCCAACACCCGAGGGTGCCGTTAATATTGTTGATGACATTGACTATATAGAATTATAGTTGAAAGTTTGGTGATTCAGTCACTGACGCTATCCAGCTTGTATGGCGGATCACTAGGGTTCCATGCTTGACGGTCGGGTAGTGGAAGTAAGGTCAATAAGGATCCTTTTGTCGACGGATGTTCCTATTACATTTGTAGTCTCTAAAGGATGAGAACCTCATTCACATAATTGAATTCTCTTTAAAGTTGAGAGATTAAATATATCATTAAGAAGTTCAAGAATTTGGCGCAGCCGGCTATGCCGTCTGAGGAGCTTGATAAACATATGAAGTTACACTTTTTTTTTTTTTTTTTTTTTTTTTTCTTTTCTTATCTTTTGTGGAGAATTGATTTATGAAAAATTAACAACAAAAAATAGTTTACGTGTTACAACTGAAAAAAATAGGTGGAGAGAGAGATTGCTAATACCTTGATAGATAAAGTTTCCTCTTATGGTTATATGTAATTTCAATTTTTATTTTATTTTAGTCCCTCTATTTTCAAAATAATTATCTTGGTTCCTATATTTTTAAAAAGTGACTATTTTGATCTATATTTGCAAAACTTTAACACAAATTATACACATAACAGAAACTCTTTAATATAAAGTCATTATTATTGATAGCACACCATGTAAGCTAAATTTACGAGGGTTATACTTAGATTGTTTGTTATTTTTTGTATTATATGTGATACATTTACACACCTAGGACATAATTTATAAGAATGAATATTTGGTAGGTAATAGGACATAAATGGAATGAACTATGATTGGCTAAGCACGTAAGGAATAGTACACAACATGCAATCGAGTTCAAATACCCGAGAGAACGTCGGGTGCCTACAACAAAAAAAATCACAAAGAGATTGCCCGAGAAGAGATCGTACGAGAGATAGTACTGTAGCACTGTATTTTTTGTCCTAACATTTCCTTATTGTTGAGGACAGTTGGGAAATTATTAATTTTCCCTTTCAAACTTCTATCCGATTATTTAAGTCAATCACAAAATACAGAGAAACGACACAACAGATTTATACTAGTTCATCTAGAAGTTTATTGGCTACGTTTAGTCTACCATTAGATATGGGATGCATGACTAAATGAGTTTAAAATCGAGATATTTTAGAATTCCTTTTGTTTGATGTAGAAAATGATTAAGTCTTTTAGCGAAGCTCAGACTTTGGATACTCATGAACGAGAGACTTGCAAAACGGAGTTAGCATTCTGACGCTCTAGTTAGTACTTATCGATCTATACTCGAGAGAAAATATAGTTTTGTGCGTACTTAGTGAGCTCCTGACAAGGCTTCTGACAACAGTCTAATGGCTCTTCGACCGCTCAAGAATCGTGGCGCCTTGTCAAAGATCGTGTCTAGTGCTTTGCACTTGTAGGTGCTCTACAAGATCGACTCGTCTTTCGAGGAGGTCGACCGATAAATGGTCATTTCTTCAATTTGCTCTCCATTTCTAAGTTTGTAGCCTTCGTAGTAGCTTTCAATTTGCTCTCCAAGGTTCAAAATGTCGAGAGATATGTCAACATGTCGCTCGACATGTCGACATTCGAGTATATCAACATCGACATAGGGGGGAAAGTCGATTTTCCCCCCCATGTCATCGCCATGTCTTTTTTTTTCCTCTTTCTTCTTTTAAGGTTATTTTATTTTCATCCTCTTCTTACTATGCTACTACAGTCTATAATTTCTCACAACCTCAATGATTGTAATCTTAGTCTATTCAATTAAACATTCGAATTTTAATACTGTATAAAGTATAACTAATAAGATTTGGAATTTGCTTTATTGATAATTTATAATGCAATCTAGTCCTTACTTACAATATGTGTGAAATATTGACATATATAAACATTGAAATAATCTTAGAATTTTTTAAAAATAAAATATTATTATATACAAATAGTGGTGAAACATGAAGTAGAATACGTAACTTAATTAATACCAAAAACATGATATCAGAGGATCTAGTGCACTATCTTGATAACTTTGATATAAATTACAATAGTTCTCCCCGATCATCCTAGACTGAAAGTTTTAAAGGTAGTTGCTCAAATGAGTAGAAGACTTATTCATTAAAACTCTTACTTATTATGAAAAATAAATAGAGATATTGATTTCCTAATTAGTAAGAAGAATTGGCTTGCATTCGAGAGAGGCAGAGACTTTAGAATTCTTGACATATAGAATTAATAGTTCATTCAATTTTGAGTAATTAAGTAATTGGTTCATAGATTGAATAAATGAAATCAATTCCCTACGATCTTTCTTCCTAGTTATTTTCTTTTTATTATTGTACATTTATTTTGTTTGTTCTACTCTCTCGTTCATATTAGATTCTATAAATAAAATTGAGCAATAGTATTCGTGATACTTAAGTGAGCTAGAAACTTAATCTAAAGAACGATATCGGTATTGACTTGCCACTTTTATTAAAACTTGACACACTACACTCACGATAAGCAGTTTCTACTACAATTACATTTCAAACATTTTTTAAGAAATATATTGAGTGTAAGTGGGTGTTGAAATGTGATAGAAAAAATGAGATTATAAATAAAGTCAAAGGACAAGTGGTTACGTTTTAGAAATACAAAACCACAAGGAATATTTTGAAAATACAAAGACAAAAATAAGCCAAAATAAAAAATTTAGTTACCAAAATCAACATTTTGAAGTATATACCAAAATAATTTCCCTTATTAAACAAAATACAACATTTGAAAATTTTTATGGATTCGAACTAATGATCTCTAGGTTGAAGATAAGTGTCAATTACAGCTACACAAGTTGGTAAGATCGGAGGATTAAATTCTCGGATTCTCTTCTAACGTTGTAATATTGTATCTTAAAAATATATATATATATATATATATATATATATATATATATATATATATATTAATTAAGTAACAATCACGAGAGTAAATTACAAATAATTATTTTTGGAAAGTTTTTTTCTCTCTCTCTATTTGTTAGTTAAAAACTAATCGACTCCAAAAAAGAAAAAAAAAGGGAAAAAAAAACATAAAAGCTGGATTTGAACCACAAAAATTAACCGTTAAAAAAGCCCTCCAAAAATAAAATAAAATAGCGATGGATGTTTGTTTCCAGCCAACAATTTCCCGCTCCATTTCTGTAACCTTCCATTTCCCAAAACAAACTTCGTTTCCCAAATCTCATTTCAACCGAATTCTCTTCGCTTAAATATCATCCCTTCCTCCTCTCCTCTCGATCCATTTCATTTCGTCTCTCTGATCGGATCACTCCCCAATAATCAATCTCCAAAATCATGCCTCCTCCATCCTCCAATTCCCTCTTCAAATCCATCCACATCGCATCCGCGATCGCTTTTGCTCTCCTGATCTCTTTTCCGATCGGTTCCTATGGTTTCACAGCCAAAAATGTGATCGATTCCCCGCTGTTGACGCAGAAGATCGGCACCAATCGCACCATCAAGGTCGACATCAATGGCGACGGCGAATTCACGTCAATTCAAGCTGCAATTGACTCTGTTCCGGAGGGGAATTCGCAGTGGGTGATCGTCCATGTCAGGAAAGGAATTTACAGGTGATTTCTGGCCCTTTCTCTTGCAATTTTTTAGGTTAATTCGCAGTGATTTAAAAGAGACAGGGTTTTGGCTGCAGGGAGAAGGTTCATGTACCGTCGAGTAAGCCGTACATCTTTCTGAGAGGGAACGGGAAAGGAAGGACGTCGATTGTTTGGTCACAGAGCTCTGTTGATAATGTGGAATCTGCTGTTTTTAAAGTCGAAGCTAAGCATTTCATTGCTTTTGGAATCAGCTTCAAGGTTCTCGATACATTTATCGCTTTATTCAATGATTTTTGCCTTCATTCAATAATGTGTTTGTTTATTCCATTGATTTTTGTTTTTTCTTTTGGAAAATTCTACCAATTGCAGAATGAGGCTCCCACTGGTGTGGCTTACACATCGCAGAACCAGTCGGTAGCAGCATTCGTTGCCGCAGATTTAGTTGCGTTTTACCACTGCGGATTCTACAGCACTCACAATACTCTGTTCGATTATAAAGGCAGACATTATTATGACAGTTGCTACATTCAAGGCTCAATTGACTTCATCTTTGGCCGCGGCCAATCCACCTTCCGCGTAACTCTTTTCCCTTCCCTATTGCTGCTCTCACAGAAATAAATTATAATACTATGTTTATGCATATAATTTTTACATGATTCATGATATTTTCCATTGATGATTTCTTATCTTATCAATTGAACCTTTTTTTGTTTGTTTGTTTTAATTTCTTATCCAAAGCTAGTAGGTTATATTATAAACTTTCTTTTGTTAAAAGATGAGAAATTAAATATTATTATGGGACTTAAAAGAAGAAAGGCATTTGGAACAGAGTTAAAAGATTACTTGGGGTCATATGTTGTCTACAAGTTTGGGCTTTGAATTCTGAGGGTTATGTTTAACAAGCACTTATATTTCATAAACTTCCAAATTAAGTGTATAAACTTTTAAATGTTGTATCTATATATCTTCTCTCTGTTAAAAGGTTTATAATAGATTTTTGAAATTTCAACTGTGTCTAGTATATTCCTACGTAGTATACTAATTGTATTAATTAAGAATCATGGAAGTTGATTTTAGATGGGTTTAGACATTTGGTGGTATAAGTATTAAATTAACCCGAAGGAACGAAAATGACCCATAAGATATAGAATTGAAAGCTTTGAAACTTATTAACAAAACTTTTGTCAAGTACATAGACTAGATGACTTCTAACAAAACTTTCATTGCATATAGAATTAAAAAGAGTTAATTGCGAAATTTTTTTAAAAGATTAGCATTACTTTTTCTCTAATCTTTCCTTATTCTTGGGGATCTGATAATTTTCCATGAAAGACAAGCACTAACAGCTCTGTTGTTGCTGTGGATACAGAGTTGTGAGATGTTTGTGATTGATGACAAGAGAATGAAGATCCACGGTTCAATCACAGCTCAAAACAGAGAGAGTGCAAACGAGAACAGTGGGTTTGTTTTTATCAAAGGAAAGGTTTACGGAATTGGCGGTATCTATCTGGGTAGAGCCAAAGGTGCTTATTCCAGAGTCATTTTTGCTAACACTTACCTCTCCATGACCGTTGTTCCCGCAGGCTGGACCAATTGGAGCTATCATGGCAGCACAGAGTAAGAACCTCCCTAACTTAAAAAATTATTCAAATATCTAAATTTAATAGGAGTACTAATTAACGACCTGAATATTAGTCCATTGTTCAAGATTCCGAACATAATCTATAAATTTAAGCTTTCCATACGTGTATCTCAATGTTATAAACTCTATACTTAAAAATTCAAACTTACTAAAGTCAGTTTTAAGATGCTCTGCATATGCCCCAAATATTATGATATTTAGTCAAACTATAGCTTAAGTCAGTTTTAAGATGCTCTGCATATGCCCCAAATATTATGATATTTAGTCAAACTATAGCTTTTTTTTTTTAGTTTTTCTATTTTGTATCATTCTGCCAAATTAGTAAGAGACGATAAATACTTGGCTCCGTAGTGGCAATGACTAAATCTTGTATTCGCTACTATTGAAAAATTGACGATTCATTATTTAAGAGGAGTGGATAATACTTGACTCTTTAATGGTGAATATCAAATCTTGTCTTCACCATTATTAAAAAATTGACAACAAATTCTAAAAAAAACGTTTGTTTTTGCATTTCTCTTTGTCATACATTTAATAATGACGAGTACAAGACATTTACTTACTGTTAAGGACCCAAATATTTTTCAAGAAAAGTCTTTGCTTTTTCTGCTCTCATTTAGTTCTCAAATATTTAATAATGGTGAGAAAGTACCGATTTGACTAAATATTTAATGATGGTGAGAAGGTATCGGTTTGGAAAAACCATTCTCAATTCACAATGGCCTAAACTAAACGTAAACTTTTTACTTTTACAGGAATTTGTTCCATGCAGAATACGATTGCCACGGACCAGGGGCAGCATCGGGCCACCGAGCACCATGGGCCAAACAGCTGACCAAAGATGAAGTGGCCCCGTTCCTTGACGTCTCTTTTATTGATGGCTCCGAATGGCTTCCTGCGTGGCTATAAAAAAGCTAAGCTAATATTCCTGCTGCACACTTTTTAATTTACTTCATGATGCTTTTGGTTTATAATTTTTGTGTTTGTTTGTGACAACATTGTTCAAGCGAACTATTTTGTAAAGATGCGCTGGAAAATGTGAATGATGCTTCTGGATTATGAGTATTCAGATGCTTCTTTTTAATTCCTTTATAATGCTTGAGCATTATAGTCTGAGACAGTTATTGGGTGTGTGACCTGCTGTGTAAGAATCTTGAAAATATGTTTCAATGAGACGAAATACTAATTAAGTTTCTTTTCTTCTTCTAGTTTTTTCTTTTCTCTCTCTTATTATGTAGAATCGAAGTACAAATACTAATCATAGGACTCATAACTCATAATATAAAGGTCTTTTGCATGAGCATTTGTGCTGTGACTTCAGCATGCATTTAGTTCTAGTTCGAGCATTATAAAATGTACTATTGTACTGTGATTTTAGACTCTGCCGCCAATTCCTCCACCAAAGCCTCCTCCTGCTCCACCGCCGAATCCACCTCCGGCACCACCCCCATGGCCACCTCCAAATCCACCACCAGCTCCACCTCCTGCACCACCGCCAAAACCACCACCGGCTCCACCTCCTGAACCACCGCCAAAACCACCTCCCTTCCCACCTCCAAATCCACCTCCGGCACCTCCGCCGTGGCCTCCACCGAATCCACCACCGGCTCCACCTCCTGAACCACCGCCAAAACCACCTCCCTTTCCACCTCCAAATCCACCTCCGGCACCTCCGCCGTGGCCTCCTCCGAATCCACCACCGGCTCCACCTCCTGAACCACCGCCAAAACCACCTCCTTTACCACCTCCAAATCCACCTCCGGCACCTCCACCATGGCCTCCTCCAAATCCACCACCAGCTCCACCTCCTGCACCACCACCAAAACCACCGCCGGCTCCACCTCCTGAACCACCACCGAAACCTCCTCCTTTACCACCTCCAAATCCACCTCCGGCTCCGCCACCATGGCCGCCTCCAAATCCACCTCCGGCGCCACCTCCGCCGCCGACTCCACCTCCTATCCCACCACCTTTTCCACCTCCAAAACCACCACCAGCACCTCCACCAAACCCACCACCGGCACCGCCGCCGCCACCAAGCGTTTCCTTCTCTAGTTTCCTGCTTTCCGCCAATCCCACAACCAACAATGCAAGAATAAGAGCAAACGCTCCAACTGATCTGTTTCCAAGCTTCCCCATCTTTTTTCTTTTCTTCACAGACGATCAAATAAGAAAGATGAAGAACTCACTTTCGAGTGCATAAATTCACGTAGAGATATTGTAGGTATTTATAGTGCAACTGCTGGGGACACCATTAATGCATGCAGTTGAAGCCTCTCCTTTTTGACTGTTTGCTTGGAACACCCTTCCCTTGAGATATGCCTAAAAATTCAAATTAGTGGCCAGTCATTACCATAATTAATTTTCTTGTCCCCACCTCTCAACTGCTAACAGATTTTACAGCACACATCCACTCATATCCTCAGATCCACTTCCCAAAAGTCTTCCTGTGGTGACCCACTTCGGTCTGAGGATATTTAGCCCACTGTGTGTACTCGCAATTGTATTGGAATTATTTATTTATTTATGTACGAATTTGACTTGTGTGGAAATAGATCACTTGTCCAGACCATCTCTATTTTCAGTAAAACGTTGTATTTTTTGGGATGGGATGGTTGTTTTTAAGGGCATTGAGACTCTACCTTTCGATGCAAAGTTTTTTTCTATGAATAGTTTATATTGCTTTTAGCAATTACTACTTTTTTTTTTATTTTTTTATGATAAGTTACTTGATGAAGAATTTGCTTCTTAAAATAGTTAGATTAGATTTGTTATTAGATAATATTATATATCTATGTTTATTATTGTTTGGTGTATCATTTCAAATAAATGCTTAATTAGATTAGATTACATTACTTTTTTTTGTCTTATGACACGGAAGAAGATAAAAGAATTTATTAAATGGACAATATTTCATTGTTGATTGTTATCCACTACAAAATTTTCCACAAATGGAAGAGGAGAATACAAAAAGTGAAAAAGACAGTGATTTTTTCCTTCAAAAATACATATATACCTATAAAAAGTTTAGCAGTGGATAGCAATAATATCTATATCCTACTTACTGTCTAATTTGCAATTTGTCTCAATAAATTGTATTGACTTTAAGAGAGTTCTTCATTTCAATTAATAATGTGTGAAAATATATTTATTCATTTTGCATATCTATTTTATCACATGTATTTAATTTTTCCATAGAAAAACAACTACCTAAAAATTTATTACTTTTCATTTTGCTATGGACTATGGAGTACCCTAATCTTTTAATAACCAATAAGATTTAACATTTGATAAATTATTAAAAGAAAAATATAATTGGTGGTCGGCTATCCCAACTTGAGACTTGACTCATCATATTCCTCTTTCAAGGTCTAATAAATGATTCAATAGTGACGTGCGCAAAATAATAGTTATCCTTTTGTTCTCTATTTGGCTTTAAATAATTAAGTCCATGAAATAACTTCTACGCGGCAAAATTAATAAATACTAATAATTTAGCCAAATTTTAATTGAAGCTTTGTAGCTACATCCTCCATGGATAAATTTAAATAATTTAGCCAACATAAACATAGTCGATAATTAGCATGTACTTTTTTTTTAAGTTGAAGATTCGATCTCTCATATCTCTAAATTGTTATACCAAAAAATAAATAAATAACTACTAATAATGTAGACTTGAGATTCCTTGGTTAAGGATGCATAGATTAACGATCAAAACGTCGTATATTTGAATTCAGATTTTTTTTTGGTCGTCTGTTGGTCGTTTGTTTGAAACGTTCTAACAAAACGATGTAAGCACAAATCATCATTGACTTCAGCGATAAATTTTAGCAACAATATTGTTTTATCGTCACTGTTGAAACTAAACGACTGACGTATTTTTTACGGGGTTATTAACATGTATATACCCACTTTGTTTTATTTTTTACAATCTTTTCAAAAAATAGCCAAAGTTTTTGTATTTTATAGAAGTGGCCACCAGCTCATTTAAACCCACTTTATTTTATTATTGAAAGAGAAAAAGATGAAAAATAAATAAATAAAAGATCAAATTTGAAAATTTGAAAGATTAGTGGGCAAAATAAAAAATATAAAAAAAATTATAATCTCAACTCAATACCTAAACTTTCAAGTTTGTTCCACTTTAATCCATAAACTTTCAAAATGTTTATTTTAGTAACTAAAATTATAAAAAACGACCATTTTTTTTATCTCCGAACTTTTGAAATGTCTATTTGAGTCCCTAGACTTAGAAAAATAACCATTGTAATCCTTGATTTATTGTTTTACGGCCTAATATTCACTTACTCAATAGTGGCTTTCAACCTATTTGGTTTGAATACATACTAACATTAATGAGTTAATATAGATCCTTGAAAAATAAAGGTAAGGATGAAAATAATTATTTTTCAAAAGTTTAGAAATAATAACGAGACTTAGACCATTATATATTTAACCTAGTTTTTAACAACTATTTTCAAATTAACAATCTCAAACAATCCCCTGGTTCATAATATTTATCAAGAGATAAGTCACCATCAAAGCAATAGAAATTGAAAAGAATCACAAATAAAGTACTCCATTTCGTGGTTGCATTTTACCAAAGACCATCAAAAAATGACAGTCATACTAGAAAACTAACAGTTGTTCAGAACATAACTCTAAATCTCTAATCATTCATGCCACGAAAAATTTTCGCTTCCCTTTCGTCTAAGCTAGCAGCTCGATAATATGTAACATTACATCAGAAATGAAGAAGAAATGGTAAGAATAGTATACAACTCTAAGTACATACAGTAGAATGAAGATGCAACTCAAACTTAACCACAACAGAACCTCCCATTCCTCAAATAGAGGAATCTCTAATACCAACATTGTTATTCCCCCCCCCCCCCCCCCCCCTATCTCGAAAAGAAAGACAATTCTATAGCGCTAGCTGCTAATAATAAGTAGATCAGTGAAGTGATGATGTACACAAAACAGTGTCTTATTCACCTACTAATTATATCACACGGCTTCGACCGACATGAAAGCTCAGAGCTTAGCTTATAAACAATGGCAGGAAAATTACACAATTATCTTATGTTAATGGGGAAAAGTCTGTAAGTTGTCAAAGAAACTAACCGACATCGCTTAAGCTTCTCTCCGTCAAGGGGAGTTCGAGTGTGATCAAGAAATAACATCTTTCAGACTCTCTGATGTATTGGACTTCACCATTCATGAGCTTCAGAATCTTCCTGCACATGCTCAAGCCCAATCCTTCTTGAGTCACCCATCTGCCACTATGAAACATGTCCTGAACCAACTCAGGAGGTAGGCCTTCCCCAGGGCATACAATCCTTCATCAGAACAAAATATGTTGGCCATTTGCTTATGGAACTAATTATTTTGTTGGAACAAGGAAAACTTTGTATGATGTTATGCTTATATGAACAATGAGAGGTCAAGAGAACAGAACAATTATGTATTTACACATCATGTTATTTTGTTCACTTTTCAGAATCTTCAGCTTGAACGTATCTTAAAAAAAAAAAAAAAAAAAAAAAAGGATTGAAGGTTAAAACTTAAAAGAATACCTGAATTCAGTGCGTGCGAGAGTTATTCCCTCTGAGTTTTGCTTTAGGATTGGACAGACGCGTATTTCTACCCAGCCCTCGGGAGCTGGTGCGTATCGCACCATATTCAACAAGTAATCAGCCAAAACTTGTTGAATCCTCACTTGATCGCCAATAACGGCCATAGTCTTTACTTCTTCTGGTATGTCACGAATCAGTTGTAAGTTTCTTTCTCTGAGTAATATCATTGCTTGGCTAACAACAGCATTAATAACACTTCCCAATAAGAACTCTGTCTTCTCAAGCTCCATTGTACTGATGCCAAAAGCAATCGGAAAGTTAGCTATGCTTCTCCAGACATATTATTAATAAGGACAACGACTTGCATGAATCCTTAAAGTCGAGGACGAAAGTGTAGCAAGAGCATGCAGAAGAGATAAATTTTAGGATAGAAATTACTAGCAATTGTTTCAAGATTGTCATCTTTTTTGGTCTGGATTAGACATCATTGATAACAGAAGACTAAAAGAAAATTCCAAAATTATAAACTAAACAAATGGACTGGTCTGTTCCCTCTTCAGTATTAGGTATAGTATTAGGTATACATTACTCGTATAAACAGATAGACCAATAAGGAAAACTCTGATAAAACCATCCCAGAGATGAATTAAGATAGATTTTCCCTTCATTGAGAATAAAGATTTAATTAAATGCAATCAAAGATGCAATTACCAAAAAAATGTAGGGATTCATACATCACATATCTTTCCTATAATATACTGATAAACTGTTAAAGGACAACTCACCCATCATCAATACTTTCCAAATCCATATCTTCTATAATCTTTAACATCTGCTTTTCACAAGCAACACTGGTCTCGAGAAACTGCTTTTGATCATCGCTTAAATCTGTAGCCTCCAAAAGTGAGTTAGTAAAGCGTATACCACTCAAAGGACTCTTCACTTCCTGGCAAATGTAAGTCAGCTCTTTCATCCTGGCAAAACGGTTCTTCTCCTGTTGCCTCTGCATTCTAAGAGTTTGCTGCAATTCAGGACTAGCTATATGTAAGAAGCAGAAAGCTCCAACAATCTGATCATCCATATTCATCCTCTTATTTGCTGTCAAGAGAGCTTGCACATATTTCCCCTTTTTGTCATAAAAAGAAAAGGGGAATTTTTCATTGTCCTGCCCTCCAATTGCACTGTGCAAAACAATCATAAATTTTGTCAATGCATCTGGACCCTTAAGTCGACAACAACTTCCAAAAACTTCTCCTACTAGCATTTTTCCAATTATATCCTCTCTGGACCATCCAGTGAGCTTTTCCATGGCAGTATTCCATTCTGAGCAACATGTATTGTCGTCTGAAGCAAATATTGGAGGAATAAGAGGACTGGGACTATGAATAATAGCCTTGTAATCACCTTGTATGCTAATAAACTTGTCCATGAACACTTTTTGGCAGGTAACATCTTGACCAACAAAACAGACGCCTATTATATTATCAGTGTAGTCCCTGCTAGAGCAAGCATTGACAACCACAAAAACGGGCGTCTTTTGATCCTCTGGTCCAAATGTCCTCAATTTTATCTCTAGATTTTTATCTTCTTCACCTGCATTTTGTCAACAAGTGTGATTTTCCACATCCACTTTGTCAAGAAACATAAACATACCCACACATACACACATCACTTTTACATGAGTATGCATTAGTAGTCCACACAAGTTGACCTCTAGGCATGTCAAGTTCATTAGCATATTGGTTGACCCAATCAATGTCTAGTTAGATTGCCAGAAACATTACGATGCTCACATAATAGTTCTAGGAAACAGAGCACATTTTTCAGTTTTGAGAGGAAAAAGTAGTTGAGTTCCTTCTTTCACTTACATAGGAACGTCAAGTGATACCATTTTTTTCAGATGGAAGGGACAGGGATAGTTGAAGGAAACTAAATTTGAATCTATTGTAGATTTATGCATCAATTTGACTATTATAACATATATATAGAATCCATATTCTGTTTTTAAATGCTTCAACTGTTATGTTGTTGGAACTACTTGAATTGGCATATACCAAAAAAGCTCCATAAGTAACTGAACTACCAACTACCTTTTAAAGCCCGGGAAACAAGTTTGTCAACTGTTTCTTCAGATTCTTTATACACGAGATCACGAGCCAGGGATTTCCCCATAGCTTCCTCAACGGCAATCCCAGTCAACTCAGCAATCTTAGCATTCCATCCATTGATACGACCATCAGCATCTACAGCAAAGATAGGAGCAGTCGCAGTCTCAATCAACCTGACCATTTCTCTTGCAACTGAGCTGAGCTCATCGATCCCTTGCAAGTCAAGATCACCCAATTGAGGATGCACAACTGCCTTAGAATTGAGTGCAACATCATCCTTAAATGAATCTCGCAGAATAAGCTGCAATGAGTGAATTGCATCCATTTCCGCATTCTCCCATGGTAAACTACGGGATTTTACCACTTCCAGGAATGCCTTGAATGAAGAACGTGGATGCATTCTTTGGCCATCATCCTTATCCTCTGGGTGATGCTTTGCACCACCCCACTTGACCTCTTTGGCTGTGTGGGATCGGAACCAAAACAAAAAGTCCCTTTTTGTGATATAAGCAACAGCCATTCCACAAACTGCATCACCAAGCAAGGCTGCCCCAGGATATCCAGCATCAGCCAAGCTATCCGTACTTAAACCAGTCGAATCTCCATGGAAAGCCAACAACCATTCCACAATATCCTTTATTTGGGCTTCAGTCGGTGTCACACCCAGTGGGTAATATTTCCCTTGATAGTAAAGAGCTGCCCCATCACATTTTACGAGGTCCATGATGCTCGGACTTTGCGTAATAATGCCAGTAGGAGAATCACGAAGAAGCATGTCACACAAGAGAGTTTGGGTCCTTAAAACATGTTTCTCAGACATCTGTGAAGCCAACTGCAATTCCATATTAAGTTGAAGTCCAAAGGCTTGCATTAGAAATTCACAGGCATACCGAAGTGGGAATGGAATACACCGAGCAGAAGTATGATGACAGACAACCAAACCCCAAAGCCTCGTTGAGTTTCTCACACCCATAGCTTCATCATCATTACCATTGATAACAACTGCCATTGCTAACGAAGCGATGGAGCCCATATTGGCCATATACTGGGCATGACAGCCATGGGGGGCACGAAGAGTTGACCCCACTAAGCATAGAGGTTGCATAAGCCCTGCATCCTGAATCACAAGAACTGGAGATGCATGGCAGTCAACAATCATCCGAACTCGGTTCTGCTTAAACAAAAACCTTGATGCCTGAGGAATATCAGTGGAGGGATAATGCAATCCAATGTATGGTTCTAAGTCAGGCCTCTTGCTTTCAGCCACAACCTCACCGTGCTCATCCTCATGGAATTTATACACCATAACTCTATCATATGCAGTAAGCTCCCTCACACTCTCAACCACAGTATCACACAACAGTTTAATATCTCCACCAGGGAGTGATTGTAACTGAGAAATTGCACGTACTGCTAGCTTCTGCGATTGGACTGCCCCAGCAATAGAAAGGGCAGGATCCTCCGTTCTTGCAGGCTCCAAATCAATCACGATTCCCACATCAATCCTATGCAAAATAGCATAAAAGGGCTTCCCAGAATTCTTGGAATGAATCCAAACCGGATTCAACAAAGTAATTTCTCGAGCCCCAAATGCCTTCTCGAGCAGAATTGCGCTGGAGGAAGCGAACAAGTTCCGTACATCAGTCCCAATTGTGAGGATCTCAGGTTTTTCAAGGCTCGGCACTGATTGAGGCGTAAGACCAAGCAATTCGCGAGCGTTCTCGCTGTATGCAATAACCCGAAAAGTGGCCTCATCGATAGCTATCATACAGCCAAAGGGCTGGATATGGCCGCCCCTTTGAATCTTCGATAAGTAAGCAGTAATTTGCTGCTCGGGTACAGATTGCGTAGAAGTTCTTAAAGACTGTGAGTAGTCAAAAGATTTACCGGACTCACCTGACTGTTCGAAGACTGCGTGAAGGCGAGCATCGGCGGTGTACTGTGCTATGGCTTTGCTGATGGATTCTGTACGATGAGATCGCAAATTGCTCGTATTAATGTTCGAGGACTGTGCTTGTTGCTGATGAGCATGCGTCGCTCGATTACTAGAAACCATTTTTCCGAACGATGCGTTTCTCCACTAAGTAAACTCCCTTATTCTTCCCCTTTCACAAAACCCTCAAATCCCACACAGCGATTCTCAATTCAGTACCCGGCGGCGCCGGAGCTGAGGAAGGACGATTCTCCGACGAGGAAGAAGACATCAAAATTGAAATCAAAATCAAAAGAAAAGAGAGAGGTGAAATCTCATCACCATGAGCAGAAAAAAAAAAGCTTGCTGAATTGAGAGATTTCAGTAGGAAGAAACAAACCCAGTTTGCAGTTATGCTGAAAACCTGAGTCTGTTGTTTCTGTATTAGAAAAAAAATTATTCGAAAAAGAGAGGAAAAAAAAAGTTAGCAAACAAATTTCCTGATTTGTTCTTCGTTGTCTCCCTTTTTTTCTCGCAATTTTCTCTGCGGCTTCTTGGGCTTTTCCCTGTTCATCAACTGAGCTCTGTGTTTGCGAAGTCGACGGAAAATGGAAATACCAAAGGAGGAAAAAAAGAAAAAACATTTGATTGATTGGTAGCTTTTTATTTTTATTTATTTATTTTATTATTATTATTTCATAACCTATAATTAGGATAAAGATGGGTCCGATTTTAAGTATTTTCCTACCTCTGTTGTCTAACAGAAAAAAAACGTAAATGTAAAAGAATTCGAATTCACGATCTTGTAATTAGAGATGGCTGCTCATTATCATTTAGTGCTAAATTAGATTTATTTAGTGTACATAGAATTGGATTTGTATTTATTTATCCGGCCTTTATATTTTAAATAAGTTTTTTTATTTCCTCACAAAGTTTTTTCTTTTTTTTCTTTTTATATAGAAATTTGAATTTTTTAATAGAGAATATATCTTTGGCATGCTAGTTTAAAGATGATTTTGTGGGTTACTTGAACTCGTCCAATAAATTTGAAGGACTAAAATTTCTTTCAAAAAAATATTTAAGGACTAAAAATTATATTTTAACAACAAATTAACAATAGAAATTAAAAATAATATTTATATGAAATTTAAAAACATAAAATAAAAATGTTTGGAAGTTTATAAAACTAAAATGATATAAACGAAATAAGATTTAGAACTTAAATTAATATAAAGTTTTGAATGAAATATATATATATATATATATAACGTTTAATAAAGGTCTGTTACAAAAGATTACGAGTGTGCCAACGTGGCAGTTTCTTATCCAAATCCAGATTGTTTGAAAAAAAAAAGATTAAAATAAGAATAGTGAGAATGTTAATAATATTTTATTAGTTAAAAATAAAAAATAATAAAGTAACAAAGCAGAATCTTTTTGGGGGTGTGGATTTGTCTTCGAACCGAAGCAGCGGAAGCTTCGTGGCCGCACCACCATTACTTCTATTTATTTCCACAAAATATTTCATATTTATAGGATTTTATTTTTTGTTTTAAGAATAATTATTAGAATTACTTATTTAAGTTTTGAAATTCAACCTTAGCTAATTAAGGCAGTTTGACAATTGTTTCGTTTTTAGTATTTGAAAATTATATTGGTTTGCTCGTCATTTTTTTTAGTAAGTTGTCACATTTCTTAAAAGCAATTTTAAAATCTTAGTCAAATTTTAAAAATAGGTGTCAAATAAGAAAATCGTATTTACAAGCTCAATTTTTAAAAACATAAAACAAATAAAAAAAAAGTTAGCAAGACAACTGCTTTTTTCTTTTTCTTGTTCTTCATTTAAAAAGATATCAAATATATTTTTTATAACAATTTTTTATTTAGGCAATTACATAAATGATTAAATAAAAATATGTATTTCTAATACACAAATAACATAATTTGTTTTGAATTAAAAAAAAACTATCTAGCGAAAATAAAAAAAGTCAAGTGTGTGACATGTTTTTAAAAAATGACCAGTACAAACATTTTATAAAATACCTATAATATTTTTTTCATCCAATATATATTTTTTTTCAAATGACAGAATAAGAATGTGTATTTCAAATACAACAAACAAGTTTAAAATTTCATACAAATAAAACAAATTGTGAATTAAAGAAAAACTATATAGTGAAAAAAAAAGTCAAGTTTGTGACATTAAAAAAAAAAACCTAAAAGTATTGACCTTTTATAAAATACATATAATTTTTTTCTTTTTGTTTTATATCTTTTTAAAAAATTAAAGAGAGAAAATTTATAAGATAGAGACAATTTTTTAGAGAGGAAAAGATACATGCTAGCGATAGAAAAGCTGGAAAAATAAAGAAATGGTTAGAAAAAGAAATATGAGCTATCAAAAGAAATTTAAAGAAAATAAAATTTAGGGAGAAGAAAGATAAAATTTTAGAGAGATATGTGAGAGAGAAAAAAAAGAGTTTAAAAAATATGTCAAAGAAAAATTTTACTGCGAGAGAAATTAATGTTAGAAAAAGAAAATGTAAAATGGAGAGAGAATATGTTACAGAGAGAAGGTAAATGTAAAGAAAAGAAATGAAATGAAAATTTAAAAAAAACAAAAATCTATTTTTAAAAAAGGAGTTCTTTTTAGTTTTTACATTTTACTTACAATTATAAATACATTTTCAAATTTTAAAACTGAAAATTGATCAAATGAATTACCAAATAATAATATTTTCAAAAAATTAGAAAAAGATAGAAAACGAAGATTATCAAACTACCACAAATTGTTTATATAGTGAATTTGTGATAATTTTGAAAGTAAAGATAAATAAACTAATATTAAAAAAACGCCAATAAAGTGTTTTTTTTTTCCGAAAAGCATTTTAAAATTTTAAAATTCCTTTTAAAGGTGTATTAGGCCAAGGCCTCTTTAAGAAGTCTAGTTTTCTTCAGAAAAAATAAATATATAGATATGAATATCTTTAGTCTCATTTTGAATTTGGTTGTTTCAAAATCTTGTATTTTTTATCATGTTGAGATAATTTTCCATTAGTTTCTTTAACAGAAAAATAACGTGGCTTTTTAAAAAATATTTATGTTTAACAAATAAGTAGTATACAAGTTTTCAAATATATAGGCTCCCTATAGAAAAATATTTTATGTATTTATATAATAATAAAACTACACACTTTAAATGGAGGTAGTATTGGAAATTTCCATACTACAGTAAGACTATAAATTTCTCTCTCTCTTACCCGCTCTCGACTCCTTGTTGTCCATCCTTGTCCACCTCCCCACTTGCACATCCTCTATATTTATTTTTAAAAAATAATTTCTCTATATTTTCAACCTTCAAAATAAGAGTCGACATCAACATAGTTCAACAGACAAGTCATATACCCATTTTCTTAGGGTCGAAAGTTCAAATCTCCACCATTTGTTGAACTCATAAAAAATCAAAAAAGATACTCAAAATCAAGTAAGCTTTTTTAGTACAAAAACACGTGGGATGTCAAAAATGAGTGGTCTTGAGTTACTATTTTTAGAAGAGAATATCATAGTACATATATCCTTCTTATCTCTAATAGCATTAAGTTGAAGTAGACTTGAGAGGTTGATAGGAATATTATAAGCTTTAACTTCAAAATCTCTCTCTCCCTCTTGAAATCTTAAAGTAAGAAACCAAGATGAGATGAGATTCATCAATGGATTGAAAAGTTGCCTTTCTTTAGGAACCAATCACCAACCACTCCAAGTTGCTTGTGAGCCAATGCCCCAACCAGAATCTTACTAGGATACTTGTGGACTATAAACCTTGGAGTAGTGTTTTGTCAAATCACTCAAATTTGTCTCTGAAATGGGCCGCGTACTAAACCCACTAGTTACCACACCATCGGATGGCATGTGGACTTTCGACAAACACCAAATCGGGACTGGCTTATATGCTAAGTTATTGGACTATTGATCTCATTCAATATATAGAACGCGGAATGAGACTATGACTTCTTTTTTTTTATATGAGAAAGCTATTGTACTCTTGTCCCGCACCTGAATCGACCTCTAAAAAATCACAAGAAGGGCGAGAATACAAAAAAAAATAAAAACAAATGAATATTAACAGGAAAGCAAGGTAGATTCATATATGACCCTTCTAAGAAAAAGTATCAAATATTCCATAAGGTCGCCAACACCGAGGCTTGAAAAATAAATCTTGTTCTATGCAATAAAGAGATGGTGTAGAATGACTTATATGAACACTATGGATCATGGCCGATCGAATTTGTTTAGCAAAATAATCATACCTTTATTAAATATGATTGATGTCTTCGTGCACGCTTGTAAATCAAGCACCGCGAATTAATAACCAAGTACAAAGCATGGAGAGGACTTGTGAATTAAAATTTATGGTGTTAGTTCGTGGCCAAATGAATTGTGTTTGTTGATATGGACCATGTTGAGTTTGACCCTTTTGAGATAAAAAAGGTGGGGAGATGAAGAATCAAAGCCTAGAAATTGACAGATACATGGTACAATATAGGATAAGAAGATTTGGAATGTTATCCAACCCACCCAATCAAATTCGATGGGCAATTCTGGCACAAGCATCACATTCAAATATCCAATAATCTCTCAACCATATCTTCAACTTCTTTTTTGCTTCAACAAGCAATCCAAGAGAAGGCTTGGAATTTGATAGAGACATTCTCCCAAGTTACTTGATTCATAGAGTTTCTTTATTGCCTTACATGTCCTCTTTGCCATAGAGATGTAGATCGACCCGAAAGCGAATCTTGAAAATAAAGTCGATAGTTTTGTGGAGGATAAATTTGCACTGATCTCAAAGCGTGCGTTTCAACATCATCAATAAGTCACATTATAATTTAAAAATGGAAACTTTTTGCATCTCGAGTGACCAATTTATAAAATGAGATGGAATTTTAATAGTTTAAATGTAGTCTGGACAGTTTTAGAACTTTTTTTTTAGTACAAGATATAGAGATATGAGAATTTGAACCATCCAACATTGACAAGGAAATATATATGCCGTCATTTACCGTTTAGCTACACTTATATTGATTGGAACAGATTTAGATTTAGTTTGAAAAGATAAAAGTAAATAATATTGTAATGAATTATACATTCTAGCACCCAAAATCGCGTAGTTAAGTACCAGGGGTGTTAGATCAGGTTGGACTAGGTTAGAAGACATTTTCGGATCCAACTCGATTATTTGGATTCCAAACTTTGTATAATTTAATACAGTACAAAAGACATTTTCGGATCCAACTCGATTATTTGGATTCCAAACTTTTTATAACTTAATACAGTACAACAACAAAGTTTAGTGGGTGATTTTTGCAAATTTGTTTAACCTATGGTATTGGTAACTAAATTAGTAGTGTTTTACAGTAACATTAAGTTTAATGACAGCTCTCAAATTAGCCAAATCCATGGTTTGGGTCTCCATAATCCCGAACCCCTTAACGAACCGGAAAAAACCGGTTCCCGAAACGACCCCAAATTCCCTCTCCTTCATCGTGAACAAATCGGAGCCCTGAATCTCCAAACTACTCCCTCTGAACTCGCCGCCGGTGAACACCACCGAGAACACCATATACAGCCCTTTCCCGTCCAGTTTAGAGTTCACGTACATACCTTGAGCCCTGCCGATCTCCGGCGACCCGATCTCCGGCCCCTCCGTCACCGGGTCGTCGACGACGACTAGGGTTCCGAACTCCAGAATCGTCGATTTCGGTCCTTTTGTGCCGGCGACTGCGATTGCGGAGGCGTCTTCCCCGGTGAAGTAGTCGTGGACGTAGAACACGATGTTTGTGTGCTTTGATTGGGGATGGAAGAGGCTGGGGAAGCCATTGGAGGCGTAGAGAGCGAGGACGGAGAGGAGGAGGACGTTGGGGAGAGTGAGGAGGCTGGAGATCGCCATTGATTCCGGCGATGGAGATGAGAAATTTGACTGATTTAATAGTGCGTTTTTTGGAGATGGATTAGGTTAAGAGATGCCGTATATTTTGTGCGCGAGATGTTCGAGTTTGCGATCGCCGTCGCTAATGCCGAGCTTCTTCTGGTTTGTTGTTTATTCCATTTGCTTATTATTATCATCATCGTTATTATTTATTATTTTTTTAGTACTCCATTTGGTTATTATAATTATTTTGGTGTACATTCCTTTTGTTTAATCATTGATTCTTTTTTTGAAACATTTCTTTTCAAAGAATGGACAAAATGTGAGGTGTTTAGCACTAGGGCATTTTTTTTAGAATATTACTGGGTATTGTAGTATTTTTTATTTATTTATTTTTTAAGATAGAGCGTGTGGTCTCACAATCTACCATGTATGATTGATATTTGGTGGAGATGTCTCTCCAAGAGTAACTTTTTCCTAACTCAATTAGTAAACACATTAATTATCTTTACAATTGTATGAATATTTGAAGGTAAAAACTTGACTCTTGACGATTTAGGACCAATAATTATGACATAACTTTTAGTAAATTGTCCTAGTCTGCTTTTGAGATTTTTTTAATTATTTTATTTTAATTCACGTATAACCTCGATATCTCTTCAATATATCTTTTATTTTCTTTCAAAATTCATTTGACGTTACTCCACTATTTTTTCTCTCTCTAAAATCTCTCACCTCCCATTTTTTTTTCTCGGTATATTCTTTACTTTTTCTTCTCGCTACAATCTCTCACCCCAATTTTTTAAGCATAGTCTTCCTTTTTATTTCACTAGTTTCTACAAAAATAAATATAATTAAGCTCGTACTTTCACAAATATTGTAAATATGATTTATTAGTTTAAAAAATTGGAGCGCTTTCATATTGGAGGAACTCGTTATTTTATCATTTGCACAAATTAAATTATTTCAAGATCAAAAGTGAAATAAGTAGAATTATTCGTTCCAGTTTATATTTTTATTTGAAACTTTTTTTTTCCTGAATATCGTCTTTTTCAAGTTGGTAAAACAACGCAACTTTAAAATTTTTAGCGGATGTTTATTTATTAATCATAATGAAAGAGAATGAAGGTAATGATATATAAATATAATATCTATATTTTATTTAATTAATTTTCATTTAAAAAAATAATTGCAAAAAAATCTCATTGACCCGTGGTTAAATGACTCGGTAACTCGTTCACAAACTCTGTATCGGATATTTATCAGCAGAGTATCAGAAAATCCACAAAGGCGACCAACAAAATCCATCCACGTGGCACAAAAATCTACCACGAGGATTAAAGTGTAGAGCCACTCCAGTACTGCCACGTGGGAAAACTTGTACCAGTGACATTTTAGCTCCAGCATCCCGAAAATACCCTCACTTCTTTCGCGTTATAAAACTGTAGAGGCGTACGGCTTCAAGGTCATAATCGTAATTTCAAGTCTGTTCTTCGTCTTCCACAGCTCCTCGGAAGCAACCGTTAGAACAGAACCAGAAAAAGAAAAATGCAAGTCTTCTCGTCTTCTCCTTCTACCACAAGCTTCAATCTCTTATCTTCATCTAAAAATCCGAGCAGTCTCTCGAAATACAGATGCAAAATCCCGACCATAACCCTCTCTGTCCGGCCGTGTTGTTCTTCGATGGATTCCTCCTCGACGGCGATCTTGGTGGAGCAGCACCCTAGCGTCGCTGAACGATCATCGGATGGCGGGAGGGAGAGTAATGGAAGTTCCGGCTCGAACAGAGAGGCGTCGGAAGAGGTTCTTAAGGTTCGGCGGCCGGTTATGGAGTTTCCCGGCGAAGATTCCGGCGACCAGGAGGATGAGGAGGCGGAAGTTGAGTTGAGATCTTCGATCATAGATGCAGGACTTACGGAAATTGCGAAGAAGATGCCGATATTTGAACCGGAGAATCGGGTGGATTCGAGTGCCCTAGAGAGGCCGCTGATTATCAATTTGGATTTGGCATTGTACAGAGCGAAGATGTTGGCGAGGAACTTCCAGTATGAAGAAGCACAGCAAGTCCTTCAGAAGGTATTTTTTTTTAAATTTTGTGAATTTTTTTAAATTATGAAATTATCAATTTCATCCCACTAAACCGACTTTAATAAACTACCAAATTAATACTTCTTCAAAATTAAATTATAAAACTGCTTAGGTAATTTTAATGTTTCTTCAGTACCTGTACCATAAGGATTCATGACCTCGTGGTCTGACGGGGACGTTAAAACTAAACAAAAAAACAACCACCTCAATGTTTAATTAGAAATTGTCATTTTTCTATATAACTAATTAATAAATTATGTAAAATTCAAATAATAAAACAATTAAGACTCATGTCACATAAATGCTTAATATAGCCACAAAATCAAGAGATACAGTACTCAAAACTTAATGATAAAATGTCAAGTCAAACTAATTAAAAGTATTCAACGTAATTGGAAGAACCAATACCTTCAAAAGCCAACATGAACATGTCTAGCACTAGCAGTAAAAAAATCTACTTCTTCGGTTCTTCCTTTGATGAATAGGGTATAGAATAAATTTCAGTACTTATTTAAATTTAAATGTAGAGGTTGACTTGAAATGAAAATTGGGGGCTGAATTCTGTGTGTGATTTGGGTTGCGTAGTGTATATATAAATGGCCAGAAGATGGGCGGCCATACGTAGCGTTGGGGAAGATGTTGAGCAAGCAAATGAAAGCAGCTGAAGCAAGAGCTGTTTACGAGAGAGGCTGCCAAGCCACGCAGGGAGAAAACTCCTACATTTGGCAGGTCAGTTTCAACCATGGATTCTGCCCCAACTACATTTTATGACCCATTTTTGTTTTTAATTTTCTGTTTCTACAGATTAGGTTTATTTACTAATGTTTAAAAGTTCTTGAAATTAACCATTTTAGTCCTTTCATTTTTATTTTTATCCTTTGCTCAAAATTTTAGCCTGGTAATCAATCACTAATTTTTTTTTTTGAAATGTAGCTATAAATTTTAAAGATTTTCCATTGCATATAAAATTTTGTGTTAAAAGTTTGCAAATAAATGATCAAATTGGTCATTTTTTAAATATATAAGGATCAAAATAGACGTTTTGAAAATTCTAAAATGAATCGAAGTTGAAGGTAAAAAAATCAAAATAGTTAAAATACCTGTCTTTTAGGAAACATTTTAGAAAATCACTAAGGATGGACTACGAATGGAATCCAAGGACCAGTCTCCAATTATTAAAATAAAGAAAGAAAAATGTACACGGTAAATACTATTCTATAAGCTTACATTTTAAATACGTGAAACCAAAACAAAATTAAAATGGTCTAAGATTTCTCTTTCCTTTACTACATATAGACATATATCCTTCTGATTGTGTACATATCAGGTATCCCCTTGATTGTCTTCTCTATTTGCACTTTTTAACAGAAAACCAACTTCCATTAAGATAATGAAAGAACAAAATACAAAGAGAGAGACCCCAGAAAGATGGGGCGGACCAAAACAAGGGGTGGCTTTAGTCCAGTTTCTAGGATCTTTTCTGTCAAGGCTTTAGTTCAAAAGCCCAAACTTGATTTTTCCTTTGTGTAGCTTTTTCTATAATTTAAAGTAAAAATTTCAATACAACCACATCCATATTTCTGATTGAAAAAAATATATAATTTAAAGTAAACATACCTATATTGCTTCCCTTTTTCTCCTGGCTTTCCAAAGTTGTTTCTAGCTGCTGCTAGCAGCTTCTTGAGAAAAGGCTGATGCTTTGTACAGCTTACCTTTCGAATTCCTCTTTCAACTCGCTATTACTGCCATGAGCATATTTCTACCAGCGCCGTAGTTAGAGGCCCTAGTTGAAATGGAATAAATGCTGAAACTGTTGAAATCGACCGAATTGAGCGAGTTCTGTTGGTTAAAAGTTAAAACCCAAATTTCAAATAATCAATATCTGCATTTTACCTATCTAAGATTTCTATCTTATGTGATAGAGTTCTATGATTGTTTCCTGAAACTAGTTAAGGTATGTGTAAGCTGGCCGAATGTTCACAGAATTAGAAAACAATCCATTTCGGTTTTGGTTTTCTATTTTTCTTAAACCAATATATCCTTGTTGGTCCGTTTGGTTCTTTAAAACAATTTTAGTGTTGATTTTCTATTTTTCTTAAATCAGTCGGTTTTAACCAAAAGAAGATATGTGGGAGTAGGTTCATGCAATGACCTGCAACTGAGTTTCATTTTGTCTAATTTTAGCCACTAATGGTACACTTGATATAGTGCTGGGCTGTTCTGGAGAGCAGGATGGGGAACATCAGGAAGGCAAGAGAGCTCTTCGATGCAGCCACAGTAGCCAACAAGAAACACATCGCCGCATGGCACGGCTGGGCTGTGCTAGAGCTAAAGCAGGGGAACATCAAAAAGGCCAGGAATCTACTCGCCAAAGGCCTCAAAAACTGTGGTGGAAATGAGTATATTTACCAGACACTTGCACGTCTAGAGGCCAAATCAAATCGGTATGAGCATGCTCGTTATCTGTTTAAGCAGGCTACCAAGTGCAACCCCAAGAGCTGTGCTAGTTGGCTTGTGAGTTCCTTAAGATCCCCCATTCCATAAGCGTAATCTGTTCTGAATTTGATTGTTACTTACCATCAATCGTATGTGCAGGCATGGGCGCAGTTGGAGATGCAACAGGAGAATAACCTTCTTGCTAGGGAACTGTTTGAGGTGATTGGTTTTTCTTCTTCTTCTTTTTAACGTGTTAATGAGTTTTCGAAATTGTCATGAGTTATTGGTAGAGAGAGATTCTGGTCCCGTTTGTTGATGCTCCGATTGCGCTCTTTTATGCCCTTTGTGATTCACGTGGTAATGATGAAATATATCTATTAGCTTAAGTTTTTGGGTTTAATGAAAGTTTAAGATAGTATTAGAAGAAGAAGTTTTGTGATATTAATTGTTTGTGAGTTGGAGTATTGAGAACAGATGTAAATCTTATTTTTGTCCTTAAACTTTCAACTTAATTTTGGTCTTTAAATTTTCTTTTTATCTCTTAACTTTAGAACAGTATAATGTTCTATTCTAGACCATGAACTTTAAGCTAAGTGCGTACTGTTATTTTTTATTGATCAGTTATCAAGAACCTAAATATATTTGGAACCCCAACATCTTACCCATCATATGTGGCCTTTTGTCAAGGTAGACGTCAACTGATTTGGTGAAAAAATAAAGATGTATCTATGTCAGATTTCTATTAAACAATTTATTTAAAAAAAATTAATGGCAAGGATCAAATTAATTTTTTATTCAAGTCTAGGAACTTAAACAGAATGTTTATAAGTTTGAGGATCAAAATAGAATAAGCAGAAAAGTGTAGGGACTAAAATAGGACTTAAACTGTAAGGATATGTATAAAAGACTAAATATACCTAACTTATAAACTTAACCTTTTGGTTTAGCAGTAGGTTAACAAGTTTATTTATCTGTAATCTAGAAAGCCATCCAAGCCAGCCCCAAGAACAGGTTTGCATGGCATATATGGGGACTCTTTGAAGCAAATATGGGAAATATCGAGAAGGGAAGGAAACTTCTAAAGATAGGCCATGTCCTCAATCCAAGAGACCCTGTTCTTCTTCAGTCTCTTGGTTTGTTGGAGTATAAGAACTCCTCTGCAAGCCCTGCTCGAGTTTTGTTTAGGAGAGCATCTGAACTGGATCCAAAGCACCAACCTGTCTGGATTGTATGTATACTCTATATATTAATGACCCTCCTGTGGTTGAAAGATTTTTCATTCAAATTCAGATTTATTTTCCGTTGTGGTTCCGTTTTTCTTTGACAAAACTGAAACTTTGGCTTATGCAGGCATGGGGATGGATGGAATGGAAGGAAGGAAATATGGGGAAAGCAAGGGAGCTATATCAAAGAGCATTGTTAATTGACTCAGCTAGTGAGAGTGCAGCTCGATGTCTTCAGGTAATACTTAATAGAAATGCTAGCAATGTCTTAAATTCAGCCCTTCTGTTTTGTCTCTAGTTATTCACTTTCTTCTGTTATTTGACTGTCACATCATGCTAAATCAAGTAATATTTATAAGAAGCATGTCATATCATCATTTAGTTAATAGTGTTAACATCAGAGACTAATGTAAAATGACAATTCAAAGTTCAGTAACATAATTCAAACTTTTTAAAGATTGGAACTAAATTTGTAATCTAACAAACTGTATTTCTTACGATAACTTGGGATTGAAATATTGCTTACTTGGATTGCTTTATTTCAGGCTTGGGGTGTTCTAGAACAGAGAGTTGGAAATCTATCAGCAGCAAGAAGATTATATAGATCCTCTTTAAACATAAACTCTCAGAGTTATGTAACATGGATGACATGGGCAGAACTGGAAGAGGATCAAGGGAACGCAATCCGAGCCGAGGAAATTCGAAATCTCTATTTCCAACAGGTCAGTAACCGCAGTTACAAATCCAATCTTCAGTTATAGTAACAACTAACACCAATTTGAAGGATACTTCTAACCGGTTAAAATAACTTTTTCAAAAACTATCACATCCCTTCAATTTTAAATTGGCTACTGGTTTTTGAAGTTTTTAAACAAGGTGGTGCTCTGCTCGATAAAATTATAATAAAAACCAAAGCTTTTTTTAAGCTTTTGATATTTGAGCTCTTTTTCTCTGAAGTGTTAGTAAGAAAGTGAAGTTTTGTGTGGAACAGCGAACTGAAGTTGTGGATGATGCTTCGTGGGTTATGGGATTTCTAGACGTTATTGATCCAGCACTGGACAGCATAAAGAGACTGTTGAAGCTGGAGGAAGATCCCTTCACCATGCCCAGAGCAGCAGAAGGAGGCACTAGAAGCACCTCTTCAGAGGACTCAGCGGCCTCCTCTTCTGGTAATAATGTAGTTGAAAGTGAAACTGGGTTTGATTTGGATGCCTTTCTTATGAAAAAGTTGTCTATAGACACATCAAAACTCGAAATTCAGCTCGAAACAACTCAACCCAAAAGATTTAAGTATCAAAGAAGACAATTGAGACCAGATAACAGACGAGACATGGCTGTTTCACTGCACCAAAGAACAGCATCACTGCCGGGTTAATTGCCAGATTTTGAAGCAATAAAAGCCAGTTTTAGCATCTATCTATTAAGGACTTCTTCAAAAAAGACAATCAGGGGAAGTTCAAACCAGTTTGTGCCAGTGAACCAAATCTACTCACTTGAGATCCTATAATTCATTCCAGAGATAAAGCTTCTGAATGGAACGAACATTTTGTAAGTCTATGCTTCCCTCATCATAGGGTTATTCAGAAAGTTGTTATATAAATGGCTACAAGGATCATGGAAGAAAACACTTCTTTGATTGTCATTGTGCCTTAAGGTCCACATGTCTGAAAGAAGCCATAATGTAAATAGCTTTGTAAGTTTATTATCCTTGATTTTCTCTGAGTCTCTGATCTCTCTTTCTATTGATGGAGATTGAAACCAAGTATTTGTGTTTACTGTTTAGTCAGCTCTTAGATTCAAAATTTTAAGTATTGGGTGTATTTATTCTTTTATACCTATTCCTAACAGAAGAAGATAGAGACATTTTTATACATATTCTTAACGGTTTGGAAGAAAAAGGGACATTTTTTTACCATCTTTTTGCAGAAGTTTGAATTTCATTTGGAAAAAGATGCAAAAGGGGTATGAATTTATCGAATCTAGAAGTCTCTGGGGTCCACAATCACATTCCCAGCTGCTTCCACATCCATTGACGACAAGGTTTCCTCCTTATCATCACTCTGTGTACTCAACCTTTTCAGGTACCAGTTATCATTGATTTGAGACATGGTTGGCTTTTTAGGGACGTGGTTTATGATTGGATCAGAAACCGATAACTCGGTGACAATGGCCTTGCAATCCTTCTCGTCTTCAGCCAATCTCGAGGCGAAAAGCCACAGCGACTCCACGAGTTCCCCCACTCTCTCACCCTCCCCAAATATCCCATACAGGAAGAAAAACCCAAATGACTTCCCAAAAGACACAGAGACTGGCATTTTGAAGCAGGAAATGAACTTTTTTCTTGCATTTCTTAAGAATCTGAGAGGATTATTTGACTCCCTTATCTGAAACTTGTATGCCTTGCAGGTGTTCCATATGCTAAACACCACCCAAGAACTTGGCATTCTCTGGTAGATCTCTGCATCTTTTTCTGAACAGATCAAATGGGTCCAATCTTCTTGATTGAAGTATGAAACCCATGTGCCAAGACTCAGTTTTTCCTTCAAGATCACATCAAAATCCATTGGATATACTCCTTTAGCTGTGAGGCTGTTTCTGTAGAATGAAATGGCTTGCTCTATGTTCAGTTTCTCTATCTTTATTTCCCCACCAGACATGTCTTTTGTTGGGAACACAATTGGCTGTCTGAATATGACCAATGAGCTGAATTTTACATAGTTGCATTTGCGAGTGAAGAGGTTTGTGGAGGCTATGTTCTTCTTCTCTATTGCTAGGAAGGCATAACGAGCTCCATTTCTTATTACCCATTCTTCTACCGAGTGCACAAGCTTTAGTCCAATTCCCAACCTCCTATTATACCAAACAAAAGACATGTCTTAGTTAGCAATTAAACTTTGTAGGGGAAACAAAGATTAAAAAAATAGCTCCACACATAAAGATTCCGCAATCATTTGATATGTTCTCGACGCTCTCTTGTGATTTTTTTAGTACAACAAATGTGGGAATGAGAGATTTGTGATTTTTTTAGTACAACAAATGTGGGAATGAGAGATTGAACCTCCGAACTTTAAGAAAAGTGCAAGACGTTTTAACTGTTAAACTAAGCTTACGTTGGCTGCTCTCTTGTGATTGGTCAGGGTATGACGGTTTGAATTTAAGGTGATATACTAAGAAAACCATGCCATAATTTAAAATGTACTTGAAAGCCAAAAGCAAGACTTATTGTCGTATTCTATAAACTTGAACTTTAGAATTCAGTGATATTTTTCTGTAGTGTCGAAACAAAAAGATTCTAAACCCGCCTTCGAAACATGACAAATGCAGATTCAAACTATTTTATATTAATAGTTCACGTGTTATACTTTTTTAATTCGAACCCAGACCCACAATGTATCAACTTAATTAAACATCTACAATATTGTCAACCATGGTACTATAGTTCACTCGTTAAAATATTATAATCTTCTTCTAAACATCGTCAGCCTGTAACATTCTCATTTTTTATTTATTGTTTTCAATTTTATTGAAAAACCTAAGCATTTAGCAACTATTTATGTTTCATGTTCTATTTTTTATAAACGCTTCAAAATTAAATAGAAATTTTAAAAACAACAAAATCAAGTTTCTTGTTTTTTATTCTCATTTCTATCTTTTTTTCAAAAACATAAATAAAATAACTATTTTATCATTTTTGACCGGTAAAAAACAATAAATAGTTACCAAATACAATTATATTTTTTTTAAATAATAAGAAAGTAACGAAAAATAGCCACATAATCCCCCATTGTGCATGGAAAGTAATTAGATGGAGACAAGAAGCATTCATATCGAGAGAGACTTTGTTGTATTACCTGTGTGCAGGCGAAACACGAAGGCCCAATATGCAACCAATCTTCGTCGCATGAGCCTCGCCGGAACCGGCGCCGGCGCCGGCTGTCCCCACAGACTTGACGCAGCCTCGAACCACCCCCACGACCTCTCCATTTTCCGGCAGCTCAGCCACCTGAGAAATCAACACAATGCCTCCACCTTTATATAGAATGACAATGAATTTTTGTGTGCTTTTTTTTCCCTTTATGAAAATGGAATTAAAAAAAAGGGGTCTTTTTTCAATTTCAATGTAAATTTATTGTTGTTGTTGAACCCACCAACATAATATGAAGTGGGTAGAATCTAATCCTACAAAGAGGGTCACCCATCATGTTGGTGAAAATGGAGACTCCTCTTTTGGAGCCTATTTCACAGCTTCTCTCAAGTTTGCCCACCACTTCTATGTCTCTCTCTTCATTGAATTCTCTTATCACAACCTTCTTCTCAATCTTCTCTCCCATTGTTCTTGAAAATGAGATCAAATTGGAATTGGGTCTGTTTTTTTTCTCAAGATCTCAAATGGGTATGAAAGAAAGAGGAAAAATGGTGAAGTTTTTTTGTTTTTCTCTTTATGGGGTTTGAAAAAGACACTGAATTTTGAATCTTTCTCGAATGGGCTAGCTTCCACACTCCCACGTACCTCGTGTTCATTGCCTTCTTATAGGACTTCCCACTTGAAAAGGAGAGAAGAAAAGGGAAAGAGAAAAAAAAAGAAAAAAAAAAAGAAATTCCAATCCACTGTTCATGGCATTTTCTCTCTTTTTTCAGACAGTTTGTTTTTGCTTCTAATTTGATAAGATTTTTTCCATGCAAGTTTAAGACAAATTTGACCAATTATAAGATGGGCTTTTCTTTCTTCTCTTTTTTCTATTTTTACAAAAGAAGTAATATCATGTGTCAACATCCCATTGAAATTTTGAGGAGAGAAAATTTTAAGATGGTTTTAGTTGTTGATATGAAAGAAAAAAATATGGAAACAATGGATTCAATGAAAAATATAGATATCATCAGATTTAGTATATGGAAAGGAGAGAGTTCCGGTCGGTGAGTTTATTTTTTAAAATAGTTTTTGGATTATTTTGGATTATGAGATATCTTATCCCGTCTAGTAGTATATATCATCTTCTAATTATCTATGATTGTTTATGTTGCTAGCACGACCACTATATGATATGTGTGGAAGGAAGTGGGACAAATGACCGAGACTTGAAGGATTCCTCTTTAAATAATAGGTATTGTATTTGTTTCCGTGAGAAAAGTTTAATTAATATTTTATTTTATATAATTCGATGAACGCGTAAGAACTCAACAACAAGTAGTATTTGTAATGTTTTCATATTCTAGATTGGTCAAAAAATACATTTGGACCATGTATTTTTTATTAGAGTAACGATTTAGTTCCTAAACTTTCAATTTTAACAATTTAGTCCCTGTACTCTCATATTAGGAATAATTTAGTGTATGAACTTTAATATGTAATTAAGTCTCTATAATTTAAAATCTGCAACAATTTAATTCTTACCACGAATATCCTCATCAAAATTAAGAGTAAATTTTTATCATATGACAATTTAATTTTTGTAATTTATAAATAAATTTGATATTCATTTTATCAATCTACATATATAAGAAATTTAACAACAAATTTCACAATGAAGACTAAATCATTACAAACTTTAAACTTCAAAAACTAAATTGTTACCTTCTAAATTTCAGAGACTAAATTGTTACTAATATGAAAATACATTAACTAAATCGTAACTTTTGAAAGCCGACTAAATCGTTACTCCAACTAAAGTATAGGGACCAAAAGTGTTATTTAACATTCTAGATTTGATACCAAATACATATAAAAAATAGTAAAAATAGAGAAATTACAACTTTTTTCTCCCTAACGTATCATCTTTTCTTAGATGCTGGGTTTTCACACTACATCTTACTTTCAAATCACATCTAAGAAGAACTCATACTTAACCGTTATATATATCATCTCTAAAGAAAACAAAACAAAACAAAGCGGTACATTACAAACAAGATTTCGAGAATCTTTTTAATCATTTTATCTAGTTTTGTTTTCGTCGATATCGTCGTCGTCTTCATCTCGAGACCAAAAACAAATGAAGAAGAGCTAGCTAGATAGCTAAGCTGTAACACAAAAGCCTTTCATATGGATAAGTCAGCAGAAGTAGTTTTGTATTTGGTGTGATGCAAGCTAGCTAAGGCAAGTGAGTCAGCTGGGAAAAAGGGCAAAAGGAAAAAGAAAAGATTACTTAATATTCGTTTGTTGTTTTTGCTGTAAAGTTTTATTCTCTGAAAACTCACTGATGGATTTGATGCCCACCAAAAACAAAACAAATTCTGTCTAAGAAATTTAGAAAGAGAAATTAGAGAGGCCATGTGAAGAAACTGTCCTTCACTCACTATCTGGTCTTTCAACCCATTATTGCTCTGATCTGCAACATCTCTTCTATGTCTCTCTGAATTAGCATCTTTTTCTTTTCTTTCTTAGTGTGTTTTGCAACTTTACAAAAGTGTTCAAAATCATTGATGAATTCGAAAGCTTGAGCGGATTCTTTTATATATATTTTTAACGTTCTTCGTCACTTGTGGGTTTAGAAGTCTGTGGCCCGATGAGTGGAAATCAATATTAAATAGAGAGGAAATGACAATATAAAGAGTTTGCATATACCTGCTTTGGTACCATGTGAACTTACCGATAAATCCAAAAACTTAAGCTGATGGTTTAGAATATGTTTTATAGATATCTCAACACTTAATCTCACTTGTGGGCTTTAAAATTTTGCACAAGGCCGGAAATCAATATTAAATAGCTAGGGAGAAAATGACAATATCGGAGTTGAGAACACGAGACTTTCTACTCTGAAATGTACCATATAAAACTACTAATGCAAAAAAAACTTAAGTTAATGGGTCAAGGTAAATTTAATTTTTATAAATATATCTTAACACTCCCTCTTATTTATAGGCTTAGAAATTATAGCACCAGATCCAACAAGTGGAAATCAATATTAAATAAGAAAAAAATGTCAATACAAGAGTTCGAGAATACACAGGAATTACCATGCTAAATCACCAATAAACTTAAAATTTTAAGCGAATTGATTAGAGTAAATTTAATATTTTATACCTATCTTTACCATAGAGTCAATGGTTTGGAGATGATGTCAAAATTTGATCACACATTCATAAACTAATTATGACAAGCTCTCTTTTCAGGGTCTTTCAGAAGTCATTGTGATGATGATGCTTTTGCAATTATCGTCATTGTTCATATCTTGGTCGTGAAAAATCTTTCTTGCCTTCTTTCTATTTGTTCTTTTATACCGAAAAGAAAAATAATAATAAGTACGAGTGTTGTATCGGTGTGTCTTCTGGGATTCGAAACTTAGTTTGGTTGGAATTGAAAAAGATCGTTAGATGTGTATCGATCGCCAGTAGTATGAGGTCTTTTAGGTAGAGTATAGAAAATAGAATCTTAATGACTTACCTGGTGAAAGGTCGCCACAAGAAATTTCAAACATTCGTCCCAATTTATAAAAGAAACGTCAGCATAACTTTTTATTGACGAGAAAAACCCTTTCGCCAACGACTTCCATTTCTCAACGGCAAAATAACATTTGGCAAAAAAAAACAATGACATTGAGAAATATACCTCCAACGAAAATAAAATTTTGTTGTGAAATTGTTTGTCTTATGACATGCTTACAATATAGTTCGAGTTTGCTCAACTATAATTTGTGAACTTAAATTGATAGCTAGTACTCCTTTTATTGGTTGACTGTCAATAGCGCTCTGTTTATTGATTGTCAATAAACAGAGTATTACTGAGTTAATTAAGTTCTAAAAGTAACCTTTGACGACAAAAATAAAGCATTGAGAAACATACTTTTAACAAAGTTATTTTATTTAATGATTAGCTTCTTTAATTTTGATGGTGTGTTGGGAGGAAGGAAATCTATTTTTCCTCTATTAGAGTGGATTCATTAGTTTTGTTGTTGAGAAGGTGTACTCCAAACTTGAACCGTTGGTAAATTTGGGAGTGGAACTTTCTTTTTGTTGGAAAAGAATAATGCTAGTTGTAAAATAATACCAAGTTTAAATTTAAATTGAATATTCTATAGTATAGGATATTATGTTTTTAAATTTAAATTAAATATTCTATAATATAGGATATTATGTTTTAATGGAGGTAGGATTCATAGCGGTATAAAAAAATGTGAACTTCGATCAAGTTTTAAGACGTTATTTTAGTAGAAAATAGAAAGGGGCTGGAATAATCTAATTTTATAGTTCAACTATAAGAATATAAATTTCCAAACAAAATGTCAACCATGTCATTACTTTTATATTATTGTTATCCCTAATTTATTTAATAATGAATAATTAAATAATCATATGCTTAAATATAGATGAAAATAATTGGTACTATTATCTAATACTATAAAATTTCCCTAATGTGGGGTCTAAACTCCATTATTAGTGTGCAAAATTTGTACATTTAAGGTTGCATTTGTTCCATGAGATTTTAAACAAGATAGTGAATATTATCATTTAAACAACTTTGGAGTACCGACATCTTATCAGGTGTGTCAATGTGAACGTAGCTAACTAGTTAAGGATCAACTTAAATTATAGGAATAAATAAATAAGATATTGACCTTCATCAGTCACATGAATAAAATTAATTATATTTTCAATCAACAAAAAATCATATCGCTTTTCTCGAATACACACGTGTGATGCTATTATATTATTTGATTAGGAGATAGGGGTATTCCAAAATTTTAAGGAAAAAATAACTTTTTGATTTGAAATTAGACTAAACCGAGTTTGGTAAGTTGAAAATGACTTAATTATCAAGTAGCGTATCATAATTATCTTATATTGTATGGTGAGAACTTGTAATCTCATTTTGTAGCCGTATTTTCTATTGTTGTAACTATTTCTTAACGATCAACTTGGAATATATAGTTGATCAACGAGTGGTTAAGACATATATTATCGAATTAATGTCGAGAAAGAAGAAAAGAAACATACAAGAAAAGGTCAATAGTTGACATGAAAGATTGAGAGGGTTTGTTTGGTAAATATGAAAAAAGAACAATGATAGAATAAAGTATGAAAAATGTGAGGTGAGTGTTCATGGGCATTTATATCAACCTAACAACAAAATTTCAACTGCCCTTTTCATTTCATTTCTTGTTTTTCAGATTTGACTTACTCTGACAAACTCTCTTCACTCTACAATTTTTACTTTTTGTAGGTCCATCCCTTCTCTTTGCAATAATTACTTCCACAGAATTTTCTTAGGGTGCCCTTTTGTGAACCATCTCATTATTAAAACTATATATCTTTAAAACATAGAATCTAGAGAGATTTGTGTTTTAAGTTTTGTTCTTTCTTCTAATTAACGTCGAATCGAGTTGAGTGAATGATGTTGTAGTTGATCTATCTCTTTTGTTGTTATGGGATCCGTGATCGATTGTCACTTCAACAAGTTTCAATGTTCTTGATGTGATCGTACTTTTAGCTTATGAAAAATCTTTATAAATATTATTTTATTATTTTTTAAATCATCATTAGTTTTTTGTATTCGTTACTCTTTTAGTTTTAACTAACGTGTCAAGTGGTTTAAAAAAATACTAATGTGTCAAACAAGTTCGTAGATTAACGCCTCTATCCTGACATGATATAATTGATTGTTGCTTTGTACTTGAAATTTTTCTCAACTGAATTTAAATATTGAGACCAAATAACGTTTCTTAATAATCTGAAAAGATTACCATTCAAAATAGCTTTTTTTTTTGTTTTGCTTGTGGAATCTTCTTGTCAAGCATGATCACTACAACACTACACTCAGACCTGAATAACATAATATACAATTCTCATATGTATCACTTAATGTCATAATATGTTTCATATCAAACTTTAACAAAGCCATGTTTTGACACAATGAGACAAAATTTTCTATAGAGAAAAAATTATAACAAAATGTTAAAGGCAAAAAGACAAAGAAGTTAACAAAACTTTCATTCATTATTTCATGTAACATATCCCCACCCTCAAAAAAAAAATAATGATAAAAATAAATAAATCAAATGTACTTCGATTTTTTAAATTTTATTCCTAAGACTACGTTATGAAAAAAAAATATATTTTATTAAGTACAATATGTGGGGTGGAAGATTGAACTCGCAACCTCTAGATTAGAGATATATGATAATTACAAATGTAGGCAAGTTACAAATACACGTATTTTATTTCGAACATATAAAAAAAAGATAGATCAACTACACATCATCCTTCATACAATAATGTAACACTTAGTTGTATCTATTAGGCAATTCTTCAAAACATAACCAATAAAAAAGGTTGCAAAAGTTACTGATAATTCAATTTGAAGTGAATTTTCATTTTAACATGATGATTGACACTAGTTACAAGCTTTAGACAACTTGTTTTTTATGGTATATATTGTTACTTGATGTATTCTTTTAAGTGTCAAATTTATTGGTATTTGATAGTTAAAAAGTATCAAGATACCCTTTTTTCTTTGTAGGTAAAAGACGACTGAATCAAATGAATTTTTATCAATATTCATGGGTTCCATCTCAAAATTAATGCGAATTCTATCCCATTGGCTTTGAGGAGGACTAGTAGATTCGATGGCAGTGCGCCAAGGAAAGGACAAAGGGTTCCACAAGCAAGCTATTATTCTGGGGATCCCCATTAAGGAGTATCAAACCCTAATGAAAGATATCTCCCCATTAGCAATAGGTCATCATTTTCGAGCCACAAACAAGGAGGGATCTCCTACTGAACACACCCTCAATTTTAATAAACAAAACAAAATGGGACGAGGATTCTAACTCATGAGCTCTTGGTCAGAGAGGTATGTAACCACCCAGCTAAGCTTGTGTTGGCTTAATATATCGATCAATTGAACTATATTCCATTAGTTGCTTTCATATTTTTTGTTTCCTCTTTTTTAATCAATAAAAATATAATTGTATTTGATAACTGTTTTTTGTTTTTCTTTTTTAATTAAAAATGAAAAATAAAACACCACGCCTTTATAATAATTTTTTGTTTTTTGTTCTCTAAACATTTTAATAAAAAAAATATACAAGTTTTATATAAAAATTAATTTTCTAAATTAAATATTTAAAAATTTATGTTATTTTATTAGGGCATTTTGTAGATAAAAATTAATTAAAAATACTTTTATATTGAAAAAAATTAAAAACAGAAACGATTGGGTTGTTCAAAATTTCTCAAAAGATTAGAAACAAAAAGACAATGAAAGAAACGAGAATGTTTTCCTCTAAAACTATCTATTTATTTATTTCTTTAATTTCAAAATATTTATTATTAAGTATATGCCTTAAAATCCGCGCCAAATTGCCAGCCTACTTTCCCGCTGAAAGTGAACCTCAAAAATTTAGGGCGCAAGAATGGCTTCTCGTGGCCGGCGTTTGAACTCCGACGGCGCCGGCGGAAACTCAGCCATGGAGTTTGATCCCCCGCGGCTTCAGGAAGAAGAAGATGATCCGTTTCTTAAATTTGTCGACTACGCGAGGTCTGTGCTAGCATTCGAAGACGAAGAAGACTACGATCCAAATGTTAATGGAGCGGAGACCAGTGCGCCTGGTTGGAGTTGGATCGCCTCTCGCGTCCTTAAAACTTGTATCGCCTATTCGAGTGCCGTCACCCCTGCGATTTTGCTATCTGAGCTCTCGCAGGTACCGCCAATTCAAACTTCTCTAACGTTGATTCTTTCGATTTTCGAGATACTTTGAGTAATCGAACTAAAATATTAAATTGGTTGCCTGATTTGTTGAATGTTTCACAACTAGGCTAAATATTTCACCATATTTGGCATCGTAGCATAGGCCATCTGAGTTTATTTTTATTTTATACACCCACTTATTACTAATCTGATCGAAGTGAGGAGGGGGTGGTACGAGAACCCATGTTTTATTCTTAACGAAGATTGAATTATCAGTATTCATAGGTTGCTTCTAGGCTTTTGAAGTTGATGTTTCCTTAGAAATTGCTTGGTTCAATTGTAATTCAATTATTTTTGAAGTATTAGGAATAACCATATTGGCCACATTCAAGTGATTTAGATTGCTCCCCAGATAGATTCTTAGTCCGTGAGATTGAGTTTATAGCCAGTGCAAGAGTCACTGCATATCTTTTCATAGTGTTGAGGTGTTTCTCCATTTTTAAATTTCCCACCCTTGTTTACTGCTGCATCTATCGAATATAAACTTCCCATAAAGCTTCTTAGTATCATCCCAATGTTCCTTTGCAGTTCAGTATCTCATCAGCCGAGAGGCTAATTCAACTGTCATGGAATTATTCAACCATCCCAGTGAGAAATGATTCGATTGCCTCCCAAGCTTCATATTCTTGATTGGGAATAAGAAATACACTGATGGTCAAGGAATTAATTTATTCTCTAGGAGAAAATACATACTGGATTTCTTTCTCGCTCTTGTCAAGTGCCCCTCTAGCTTGTAACTCGTTAGCATGGGATGAATAAGTTTTTCCGAAGCATAGAATTATTTCTATTTTCTATAGTTTCCACAGATGTAACCTGACTCACCAGGTTTCTCAGTGGTGGAATACTGATGTTTGTTTCAGTTGGCACACTCTGCTAGACCCTGCGGTTATTAGCTCGAGTCATCTGATGCTTGAGGGAGTCAGGATTAGCCACAAAAGCTATGATGTTGAGAGAAGTGTTGGGATGGAAATGATCTAGTTGAAGTATGCATAATGTGCAATCCATACCCTTGAACAGCTAGATCTAACCTTCAAGTTAAGGGATCAACGGATTGCACCTGATTTAGATGACTAAGACAAAACACAGTTGTTGACAGATATTGTAAAACTTCAGTAAGCTGAATAAGGACTGTAACTAAATTTCTTAACTAAGCATTAAGCAATGGCTGGTTCCACTTCTAGTTACCTACTAAGATAATCTAAATTAATCATTTACAGTCCTATTCTACAAAGTTATTTTGCTACTGATTTTGTTTTGAAGGCCTGGTATGAGCAACACAGAGTTGGTGCTCCCAAGAAAATGCCAGAATGCATTAATCAGTTGAAGAAGAAGATTAGGAGGAAGAAGCTCCCAAAAACAGTTTCTATTGACTCCATACATGAGAAGAATTTTCTATCTTTAAGTAGCGTTTTGGAAGCTGTAATTGTCGATGAGTTTATTCTTCCAGGTACCTTTTTCTCCCATCTTAAGCCTAAATGTTGTTGATGTTGCAGTTGCAAATTAGAACACGTGATTAATGAAGCTAGTATATTTGTAGCTTGAGGAAAAGGTTAAAGAAACTGAAACATATAGATAAAGATTCGTAGTACTTATTAAATTTACACAATAAGTATTGTTTTTCAAGAATTGATAACTTCACGTATTTTTAGATTTTTTTTTTATTATTTGAATTACTTAACCTCAGGATGTTGTTTCCCGAGTTCAACTGTTCAGATGTCATTACAGACATGAATCTGAATTTTTTTATCAACATGTTTAACATGTTTTTCTTAAGGTACAAATATACACATGCTTACTTTGGGGGACTTTTGGAGCTCTAATACGATTGATCTTTATCTCCATCGGAGGTAAGCCACTTATTATGCGATGCTACCTTTATGGTCTATTGTTCATGCAATAAAACCATTTGGAAAGAATGTATTCTGAATGGCCATTTGTTTGCTTAATTATATGATCCTCTACTCCACTGCACTCTTGTAACGCCCGATTAGAATGAACCGATACCACATCTGAATGAGAGGGATCCTGGGACCATAGAAAGTATGGTTAAGAAAGCTTAAAATAAATGATAGTTACTACCTATACTAACAAGGTGCACCTTCCTTTTCGGTAACTCAATCGTAAGAACTCCAAAGTTAAGCGTGCTTGACCTGGAGCAATCTTCGGCTGGATGACCTCCTAGTTGCTTTACTAGGAAGAATGTGAGTGAGGACAAAGCATGTTGAAAGGACTCGTGTTGGTCCGTAAGGATAGCCTACGCTCTTCTAAGTAGCTCAAAACTAGACGGTGACGCGGTCGGATCGCAGGGGATGTCGGGGCAGAGAGGTGTCAAATCTGGATTCCGAATCCTGGGCTGAGGGCGTTATAACTCTGGTTGCAATATATAAAATTTTTAATGAAAAAAACGGCTTGCATTCAAAAGAATCAAGAATTACAGTATAGATATAGGCTAATGAAAAAAGGGCTGACTAAAATCGGAGAACTTAAAAACAAAATTACAAAAAAGAACCCCCAGTTGTTGATAAATAATAAAGAAATAAGAATAATTGCAAAACAAAGTTTCGAAGTATCAACCTAAGAATAAAGTTGGACCGCGCATCTGGTCCCAAAACCTTTCCCCATGAAAGTTCTTGGTTTCTTTCCTACCTACCAAATACATAGCATGAAAAAACTATCCTGCCAAAGCATACGACCTTTCCCCCAAAATACGGATCCAAAGCGATTTCCTCCATCATCCCTTGAATGCTCTACTTCTCAACAACAGAAATATCAAAAGTCTGCCACATACAACCCCACACTTTGGAAGCAAAAGGGACGGCCATGGTAGGCAATAAGATCCTTTGCATTACTTGCACATGACTCACCAATTCAGACCAAGGACAACTGTAGAGTAGAGGCTCTATCTTCCTCAATTTAGAGAAAGAAATAGTGCGTTGGAGAAAAATAAGACGACGAAATCAATCAAATGTATGAAGACAGGCTAGTGAAAACATTAGAAGGATCGATAGAGCACATTCAACAATTGCTACAATCTGGATGAAGATTGATTGATTGAATGGAAGAAATGGGAGAGACTAACTCATCTATTTCTCGAATGAGAAAGGCTATGCAAAAACAAAAATCAAAGAAAGGGACTCACCTTTTCAAACAACTAAGGAAACCAGAGAATTTTATTAATTGGACTATAAAATAAAAGGGAAAGTACGGCTGAAGAGATCTATTTTAAAGCCAAGGTTCTTTCCAGAATCGAACTTTATATCTATCCCGTAGAAAATGTAATGAAAGATGGAAAGCTCGGATGACGTTGGAAGATCACCTTTTTAGGATTTAAGAATCGACTGTTGGATCCGATTCCCAGTTATTAAAAAAAAATCAACCGTTGGAATTAATCTCATACTTGCATTCCATGGTGCTAATATTTGAGGTTCAAAGGGCATCGTCATACATAACCATTTATCCAGTTGGGCAATACTCTTTTACTCACCAGATTCTTAATCCCCACACCGGCCTCCTCACAAGATTTTGACACAAAAGTACAAAACTCTAATTAACTAAATGGCCACCTCCCTCCTCAACCCCTTCCTAAAAAGTCTCTCAAGACCTTTTCTAACTTCTCCTCAATCAACCTTGTGAGTTTGAGAAGAGATAAAAAGTACAGTGGGGTACGGGTACCCCTCAATACCAGCTACCGAAGTGAGCCTTATAGAAAAAGGCTTTCCACCCAGACGTGATCACATTCTAAATGTTACAAACCAGCAAGTACAAGAAAAAATAAACTCTAGGGTAATGACCTAAAAGCACGCCCGAATACACCTTAGGAAAAGGAGCGACCTTGAAACCAAATAAATTAGCCAACCTCGATGGTTTAACATTGTTACAGTTAACACTTACTATGAAACACTTCTCCCTATCTACTTTAAGCCTCAACGTCAACTAAAAAATACAGAAAATTCCTAGTTAGGTTATAGGAAGACTAATTCTCTGAATTAAAAAAAAAAAGTAGCATCATCAGCGAACTGGTCGACATAATCCCTTATGATTAAAACCTTGAATGAGGTCCTTGCATTCATCTCATTAACAATTGATGGAGAACATCGACCACAATGATAGAAGAGAAATGAGAAGGAGGGTTTCCCTATCTGATGCCCTTGGTTGCAAGAGATTTCCCCTTCGGACTGCCATTTATCAAGATTGAAAAATTAGTATCGAAGAAAATTCCCAACCCAAGTTCTCCATTTAAAGCGAAGGCTGGAAACGCTGGGTTTTATTTATTTATTTATAGCATCTGGACATTAAAGTAGTGTTTTTAATATCCTCTCAGATGTATATGCATGAATCACATTTTTTTAGTTTTTATCCCTAAAAATCAACTTTCATTTCCGTAACAAAAGCGAGCATAACTCAGCAGTAATTGACATATATTTTTTTTTTATATAAGAAACGGTCAACTTATATTCAACTTCTAAACAATAAAAAGCAACCTAAAGGCAGAGGGTAGAGATACCCTCCCCTAGATGTATACAATCACAGCTTTCCAATATCGTATAATTATTTGAAGACTATAATTACAAAAAGCCTTCTTATGGATTGTAGCCCACCAAGAAGCCATATGTTGTATATTCACACAAAAAGAATCCACCACGGACTTCTTATCTTCAAAAAGCCTACTGTTTCCCACATGTAGTACTAAAAAAACTTCCATTTCCATATTTTCATCTTGATCTTAAGGTTGTGTTACAACTCTGCAAACTGCACAGAACTTGCAGTCTTCATGTTTCATGGCAGAACATGAACAAGTAAAACTAGAATATTTCGATGGCAGATTCTACGACTTAGTGAATGGGATTCTGAAGAAAGGGAGGCAAATATTTTTAACTGGATGCTATCTTCGTGCTGCCGGTGGTGGTTCTGGCCATCCACGACTTCTACCAACTGAATACTTCATCACATTGTTAGATGAGGTTGTCAAAAATGGTTTTCCTAACTATCAGAATCAGTACTACAGTTTCTTTTGCTCATAACACAGTTAATATCTTCTGTTTATTGTAGGAAGAGGACGATGATGTAATACTTTTAGGAGCCCAGTTTTGTTCTGATTCCTTTGCCTCTGTTTCTCTTGATGCTGTCGATAAAGGGGCTACATATTCATTATATGCAAAGTAAGATATAACGATTTTCTTTTTTCTTTTTTCGTACCTTTCTTCAGCTTTATCCAATCTCTATTTAAACTGATTTCTTTACCTGCAATGAGTTTCTTGTATTATGTTGGTCTTGTTTTGTTTTTTCCCCCTCCCTGAAGTGGTCAGTGCTTAAACTTAAGAGGCTGAATTGACCAGATAAATCAGTAAGATGGATCTTAGATGTCTGATTATGAACTAAATGATGGGTTCCTTATCTTCAATATTTGCAGGATTGAGTCTATTGGTCCACTGGTAGTTCATGAGAAGATTAACAGCATACAGAGTATTCAAATCATTCTTGTTGATAACGATGGTTTGAAGTTAAAGTTTCTCTTATGGGGTGAACAAGTTTTGCTAGCCAATCTTTTAAGGTGAATCTTTTAATTTGATCAGTTGTCATAATCATATCCTTATATCTGTATAACAGTTTTCATTTCAATAGTGTTGGTAGCTTGCTTGCACTTGATAGACCATATATTGCCAGTGTAAACGAGAATGGCATTGGAACAAATGATGAACTTTGTCTTGAATATGGTAGTGCTACACAATTATATTTGGTGCCTTGCATTCAGCACGAGGAGCAAGTGAGTTGTAGATCCCCACATTCCCCATACCACGCACAAGCGCACACACAAAACAAAAAGAATTTTCTGATTCTTGGATCCTATAAATACGCAAGTATTCTGCACAGGTATGTGTATTAACACAGAATATGAACCAAGCTTCAAGGGTACTTGGTACAACGTATCCTACTCAGGGTCCTCGTGTTTCTCAAGTTTCCTTGCCCTGCGATTCACATGGGACAATTGATTTTGGTAATTATCCTTTCCGGGTGAGTTTTTTTCAAGATTCTCATAAAGTTAATGTTCGGGTTGCATTGTATTCTTTTTCTTTTTCTTTAATAACTAGATAGTAGTTCAATGGACCCCTGACATTTTTTTCTTTTTTCTTTTTGTCAAAAAGGAAACTGAAATTTTCATTGATAGGATGAAAAGTTACAATGAGAGGAACGACAACTTTCAATAAAACAAACCAACCCTAGTTACTACACACAAAATAACAACCCAAACTACAGCCCAACAATGGGAGTAACAAACTTACGATGGACCCTTGACATTTATAACGTTTCTTGCGTCCCCATTATCTCTTGTACAGTTACAGTTCTTTCCGAATCCCTGTATCAACCAAACCTGACTTTGGTTGTATTATATATGCATCCAGATTGATTTGGTCCTACATGTAGCCTCGGTCTTTTTTTTTTGGAACGAGATACGAATTTCTATTGGAGAAATGAAAAGGAAATACAATGTTCAAGGGAAACAAACACCCAAAAGGTGCAAAAGAAAGTAATAAAAAAATACAAAAGAGAATAAACCGATAAAAAACAGAAGATACAAGATAAAACAGTCTGATGAACAAAAACCAAGAGACTTTACAAGGAGATGCGCCAAAAGAATCTGAACCGATCCCTTCAATATTGGTGGAAGCAAAAACATCATCAGAGTAGAAAACTTCAACTTGTTTGCAAAAAACTCCATCCTTAGAAAGACCGAACTTCAATAATACTTAAACTCTTGGCTCATCTTCTAGACCCAAAGCTTTGTATTTTGCAAAAGTTTTGACATAAACAATGGCTAGCTCCTTCCATTCGGATTGCAGCTCCAACTTTCTTCTAACCCGAGCCTCTTCACAAGAAACCATTTCCTTTTGCAATCTTAGCCTCGGTCATTTTTTTGCAGTCCCTGTTTAGCATCATCATACTTTCAAGTTTTGAAGATGCAAAAGTAAAAGCCATTTTGTGCCCAACCCATTTCTGATGTTAAAATACTGAGGACGATTCACTTGGCCTTTTATATATGACTGGTTGCAATGCTAAAATATTAAATTTCAAATCCCCCATCGTCCAAGCGTTTGTTTTTTCTTTGTTTGCAAAACAATTAACTGGAATTACTGTAATTGTGGTGTAATAGGAATGCTATTAGGATACTAGGAATATTATTAGGTATTAAGGATATATTAGTAATTATTTAGAACAGATGTCAGGGGGATTTGTTTTAAATAGAATAAGTGGGAAATGATTGAGGTAGGTAACTGTTTGGTTTGGTTTAGCTTGATTAAGAATATTCAAGAGAAGGGACTGGGAGGGTCTAAGTAACTCGAATTACTTGGTAATTATCTTTTTGCATTTCTTTTATTATCAATATATTTCTCTGGTTCCTATCATTTGATTTTTAGTTATTTCCTATTTTTGAAATCTGTCTTGTTATAGTTTGGTTTCTGATCTTTATGGAGATGAATCTGCTTAACTTTTCATGCTATTTGTGAAGTGTACAGTCATTTGTGATCGACCTTCAAGACAAGATGACTGGCATTAGCTTATATGGTAACATTGTAGATATAGTTAATGAAAGAAATACCACAGAAGCTGTTTTCTCTATGAGAATAGAAGATAACACAGGAGAAATTTCCGCGAAGTTACACTTCGTGAGATCTTGGTATCGACATTTTCTTTGCCTAGAAACTTCTATTTTCTAGGTTTTATGAGTCTGATTTTTACATAGCTCTTCAAATAACAGAAAATTCTACTCATTTTCTGAGTTCCAATTTCATTTTCCGTTTCTTTCTGCCCCCTCTTGTAAAGGTCATTGGGAAGGGTAGGCGTTGGACATACAGTATATATAAGTGGCTTGACTTGCACCACGAACAAGAATCGGTGAGCTAATTCAAACTCTATATTCAGTTATCTAGGATATAAATTGGAAGTCTTGAGCAGATTGAAATGCTTCCAGACGTAGCATTAATAACTTATCTTCGACTTGGAGTGTTAGATTTCTCTCTTTTTAGATATTTGGACAATTTCTTAATGGCGTTTTTAATGTGATTTGAGTTTTTTTTCTTGTGAAGGTTGGAGGCTTTATGGATTGAGAATCATGTCGGAGCTTCTTTTGTCAACCTTAGCTGTTTGCCAGCATTGCTAACTTCATCTTGTCTTCATAAACTTTCTCAACTTTCTGATCTAAGCAGTAACGCTCATGGTACAAAGGTAAAGATTTTCTTTTTTCCTTTTCTTTCTTTCTTTCTGTATTATGTTATGTGTTATAAGGAACTACATTTGAAAGAAAGAGCCCAATGAGGTTTCTCTTTTGGCAACCTTTATTGGGATTTCGGGGAAATTTTAATTTTTGTGGACACCCGACTCACATGCTACGCTTCCAGAACTGAATCCTAAAATAATATTCAAAATTAGGAATGTTCTTCCCACAATATTTTTCTTCTAAAACATCATGGCTACGCTCCCAAAACACAACTTTGCGACCTTCCAAGAATGTGTGCTCTTTTCATTCTCATTTTGAATTTTCTTTTTTAAAGAAGACAACAGTTATTTAGAATTGACCCTTTATTTATTCCCTGATAATTCTGTTTATCAATCATACCCCTCCCAAAGTGGAAAATGGGAAGGGAAATTTTGCCATACCCTGGTAATCTAATAATGGAGTTAACACGATCATATTTTTATCGAATATAGATTAAGAATATTTTCATTTGTTGATGTAGTCTTACATCACATGCTTGTTATTTCTTGAGAATTTTAATTCATTCCGATCATAATATCAGATCTTAAATGGACTATCTACTTATTCTGCCTACCCAATTCAATGCAGTTGTGGAATCTGTATGTGCTATGATTTTTATTTTGTTTCCCAAAATCTCCTTGCCAGGTGTGTCGAGTTCGACTTGACCAAGTTTCACATTGTCATGTTAGTACGAAATTTTTGCATTCCATCTGTGGTCATTTTGTCGAGGAGACACCTGGCAAAATTGAGTGCAGCTTCTGTCGTTATGAATGCAAGTCTGAGATTGTTCGTACATTCGACCTGAAAATCACCCTTGCGGACGACAGTGCCAAAATCTTTGCATGGTGTACAGGTCAAACTGCTGCAGAGTTGCTGCAAATATCTCCCGATGAATTCTGTGAACTACCTGAGGTAGAGGCTGAACTTAAAATAATGCTTTCTTTAATCTTTGCTTATACTTCAGAATAGCCATTTGAGGGGGAAAATGGTTTTTGTTTAAGAACAGATAATAAGTTGCTATAGTATACTTCTCTAAAGTTGCCAATAGGTAAGATTTCTGCGCTGAAACATGAAATATTATTATTATTATGTCTGGATAGTTGTTGCTTGTTGGATAAGATTTTTGTTTTTGGTTTTCTATTTTTTAAAAACCATTTTTTTTAGCTATATCTATAATCTGCCCTAAAAACATTATGAAAAATTTATCCAAATTTTAAAAATTTTAAAAATGATTGTTTAATAAATCATATAAATTTCTAAAAGTGTTTAAAAAAAAGTGAAAACTATACCCCCAAAAAAAGGTTGTAAGTCGTTTTTAGGGCAAATTATACTTTTCTTTTTGTCCCTGAGCTTAGTGTCTATAAGCAAAACTTGTAGAAACGGTTCTAAGTACTTAGTATTGTTTCCAATTTTTTGTCTAGCAAATAATGAGGATGCAGCTTAGCAGATGAGATATAATGATTAAATACTGCAGTGTCATTTTCTATGGTTTACATTGCGATATATCATGCTGAAGCATGTACAAATCATTATCATATATGTATGATGATCTGATCATGAGAATCATTATTCAATTTGAAGTCTTATGTTTGTCAGATTCTTCCAACGCAAGTGTTGTTAAGGGTAGGTTCCAATTTTGCAGGAAGAACAAGTAATGTATCCATCTTCACTCGAGAATGAAAGTTTTGTGGTTGCAATAGTAAATTGCAGGACTCGGAGCAGCGGACGTGCAGATAGTTTCGATCATTCTAATGATCCAGTTTTGTGGGAGATTACTCGTGCACTCAAATGTGAACTGTGAACTGTGAATGATATTGCAGTTTGGTACAATGTTTATAACAATTGCTGTGGCAAGAGGTCAAAAACTCCAAGACCCAGGTACGATTTTCATTTAATTGTGAGTTCACCAACAGGAAACCAAGTGAAGAGCCCAAATCACTCTAGATGAACCACACTATATACTCTACTTTGTTTTGTAATGATTTAGTCTAGTATTTTTGTAAATATAATGATTTAGGTCTTTGATATTGAAAATTGTCTCGAATTGAATCTCTGGAATGCAAATAATGTTTCACTAATGTTTTACATTGACTATTGGGGAGCTTCATTCATGGTGTATAAGTAAATGATAATATCTCTATTGATACGAGACTTTTCGTAAAAAATCCAAAAGTAAAGTTATCTGTGTCGTGGTGTGGTGTGGATAAAGTCATGGTTCATAGAATTATCTAAAGATTTGTTATCTTTTTGTTACTTTTGTTACCATGGTTAAATAGTATTTCTATCTTTATGTTTTCTTTATGATACGTTATAATCAATTGTCTAAATAGTAAATTATTGAATTGCTTTCTGCCTTTTGAAGGCTAGAAATTTAATGAAAAAATATATATAAGAAGAAAAACTAAATTATTGTAAAAGTTTTTAAGCATAGAATAAGAGTGTATGACCCACTATATTTTCATAGTTTGTAGCCTTTTAGTAACGATCCAAGGCTTTGCTTTGAGCCAAAAAGTGATAGGGCTATGTGAGAGAGAGCCTAAAGCTTCAGAAGCAGCACGTTGAACTAGAGAGAGACAAAGTGACTACTAACACCTAGGGACGGTTGTTTTGTGAGAATTCAAGATTGTTGGACGAGAATCATGATTTCTACCTTTGTTTTGCGGGAACAAGTCATGTTGGGATACTCTGAGATGTCCATACGGGATGCATAAATATTTTGGATGCTCTTTTGAAATATGTTGAAGGCATCATCGCTTTACATTTTCACCCCTCGTTTTTTATTTTTTTAATTTTATAATTTAAATAAATCAATATACTCATTCACTAATAAACAAATATTTCCAAACGTCATTATAAATTTTTCTACAAAACAACACGCCTATCTAAAAATGTCGGATATTTATATTTCTAGGCATCTAAAAATTCTTGATATCTTAGATGATGGACATTTAAGATCCCTAAATTTGAGTTTTTTTTTTTTTTTCCTTTTTTAGTTCCGCATAGCTCTTGGACCTTCTAAGCAATAATAGATGGTTTTATGTAGTTGAGGTTAACAACTTAGTGTTGCATATTACTAATAGAAGGTTTTGTAAACCACTTCTCCATTGTAATGTTCAAGCCCATGATTCAAACCTTTTTTTTATATACGTGAGTGTCCTGGCCAAAAGCACAGGAATTACTAATTCTTAAGGTAGCATTCCCATGACCAAACATTTTAAATATAAGTTCGGCATCTTAATCTTAAATTATACGAGTGTAACTCATAAGCCAAAATACTTTAATTTTGTACCATACAAATGTAAAGTTAAATGTCATAAGTAAGATAAAGCAAATAGCTGTAGTTTGTTCTGTTGTAACATTTCAAGTCCAAGATTCACACTAAAATTTAAATTTTAGATTTCACACTTGACGTTCTAATTAACACTTTAAATATAAGTTCAACATCTTAACCTTATATTACACAATGCTAACTCGTAAGGTAAACATGTCAGAGTTCCATACATTCGATGTGTAAAGTTAAGAGCTGTATGTAAATTCTGAGAGAGAAAGAGATTAGGGTTTCTTAACTTTAGAACAAAAATCAAATATGCCATATGGCTTAAATTTTGGTTTGGTTTTTCACTTATTTATAATTTGGATTCGAGCATCTCTATTTTGACAAATCTGTAAATTATCAAGATTTAAACCATTCATGTCATTAGGTTTTTTAAAGAGTCTACTTATATCTATATAAAATTGAAACAAAAAATAATAATAATAATAATAATAAAACCTAATTTCATCCCCTTTTGGAATTGGAATGCAGTGGTTAGGAATAGGATTGTACTAGCAATTCTTAAATTAAATTTGAAGCAATGAATTGTCAATTTTGTTGGTCTTTAGCAAAAGTTTTATATGCTTTCGGTCTATTTCTACTTCAGCTTTTTAATTCTATTTCTCCTTAGCCAATTCCCCAAGTCACCCCTTTATTCTCTTTCTTCTTATTATATATCATCTTCCTCCTTCCTCTTATGTCTTACATAAACCTCTTTTTCGCTCCCGTGTGGCGCTTTGAGATCTTAGGCCTCTTAAGGTACGTCGACACTTTGTACTTTGAAGTTAATAAGGTGCCACGTGATCAATTTTTTAACTTTGAATTTTCCACTTCGATATGGCACTTTGAAATCTTAGACCTCTTAAGATACATACTTGGAGTAATATTGATTTAGCTAAATTATTCAAAATGCACTTGAACTTAGAAGTTGGCACATGGTCAATTTTTGTTCTCCCGTGGTACTTTGAGATTTTAGGCCTCTTAAGATATATTTGAGTAAATATTATTTTGGCTAAATTATTTAAAATGCACTTCAGTTATGAAGTTGCTTTTAGTTATATTCTTATTGTATAAAAAGTTTCACTTCTATCTTGGTTTAAATTATGCCTTGAACAAATAAGTGATGGACATTGACATAGTTGCTTTGATGGTAAATAGAGTAGTGGCATACATAGAGCAGTAAAAATGTGACAAGTACCTTATATTTACGTTTGTCATTCATTTTTAAAAGTCATGTCTCTGTCTCTCCTATTTACCACGCAACAATCACGTCAATTTCTATTACAAACATATATGAATCAGTTTCAAAAGTTCAGCATAGTTGTGAAATTTTTTAAATGATAGTATAATTGAAACTAACCTTAAATTTTTCCGAGCATTTTGAATTATTTAGCCCATCATTTTCTAAAAAATATCACATCATAAATATAGGGTGGGAATTTAATCTTACGATATCTTAGAGGAGGTGGAGGTAAGAGGTCACGTTAGCTCATCTTATTAATATATGATCGTTTGACTAGTAGAAATATTATTTTATCACGTATGGATGACTAATGACTAATGAGGAATTGAGCTTCTAACCTCTAGAAAATGAGCAAAATATCACGGATCTAAAAGTGGGTTTTCCCTTTTATTCTTTTAACGTTATTAATATGACTATAAATATATAGTAATATGGACAACTTTTCATGCAACCACGTTGTTTAAAAATTGTTACTTGTAAATGACTTATTTATACTTTATATTAATTTATTGTAATCGGGTATTAAATTTCCGTCTACATGTAGATATTTTTTTTTATCGATGTTTTCATGTGTTTATGAGTTCGACATAAACATGTGAAATAAATCGACATTTGTACAATATTGCAAAAAAATCGACAAAACATAATATATATATATATCAACAAAATATCACTGATATAGACATAATATCAATATTAATCATTTTAACTTATTTTGAAAATGATGAAATGCTTACTCGTTAGTTTAAATATTTTAACAAATTTTTATTTTTATAATTTTCTAAAAGCTATCAACCGACATTGACATTTTATCGATTTTTTTGAATTGAGACCTCGACATCTTCATCGATATTTAAACTTCAATTGTAATCGAAAAGACTGAGAGATCTAATGTCTTTTAGTTGCATATTCATTTTAATATAACTTTTTTATTAAATTATATTTGTTTTGAATTTTTTTTTTTTACTAAGTTTTGAAATTTATTATTAAACGATATATAACTGCGGTTATATTTTATTTCTTAAAATATGATTTTTTTTTTTTTTTGTCCCTATTATAAAGATAAAAAAAAATGTCAATTTTTTGAAAAATAGAAACGTGAAATGGAAGGGTGTAGGCTAGCTTTATAATTATTTTGAATCTTTTACATTTCACGAATATTATTTACAACTACACTAGCTATGTATAAATTCCAAAAGATTATATTCTTTTAGGACTAACGTGATTAATGAATAATGAATTTACCTATGTTTTCTTACTATAGAAAAAAAAATATTAAAAATTTCAACAAATGTGTGACACAAATTTCGTAACTAAATTTAAGCTAGAGAACTAAAACATGAATCCTCCCATTTTAGTCATGGACAGCTTCCAATTACAGCATCGATAGTAATAATAAGCTAGAGAACTATTGTTGTTTTCATGTCTAGCTTCCTAATTTTTGTGATGCAATTTTTAGATAATCTTTATTATATAATTACCATTTACCTTGGCCGTCTGTAAATAAGGCTGCTTGTGGATAATCTCTGGCCGGAAAAATGAATCCATCAAGAGCACTTTCTCATGCGATTGATATTCCGGCAATCTCACGTGAAAGATCCGACGAAGAATCCCTCCTATGCTCCATGGAAGCAAAAATGGAAGCCTTCTGCTCATCAATTATCATCTTCAAAGTTCCAGACGAAATCAGTATCGACAACAGAGAAGTCTTCGTCCCGGCCAAAGTTTCGATCGGCCCTTTCCACCACGGCGCTCCACATCTGGAATCCATGGAAGATCTGAAGTGGAACTACTTGTGCGCTTTCCTCAAGCACAATCCGTCTGTCGGTTTAGATGATCTTCTCGAATTCGTTGCAAAATCAGAGAGCCGAGTGAGAAAATGCTATGAGGTAGAGTTCCATGATCTCGACAGCCAAAAGTTCGCGCGGATGATGGTGCTCGATTGCTGCTTCGTTCTCGAGCTGCTTTTGCGATTCTCGATAAAGAGGCTCAAACGCCGGAACGATCCTGTTTTCACTACTCCTGGTTTGCTCCTCGATTTGAAGTCCGATTTGATACTGCTTGAAAATCAGATTCCGTATTTCCTTCTGAGAGAGGTTTATGAAAAAGTGCAAGATTCAAGGGAGGAAAATATGCCTCTCAATGACCTCGCCTTCCGATTCTTCAGAACTATAGTTGCCGGAGAACGGCAATCTGTTTACGACAATTTCCAGCAAGATGCAGATCATCTGCTTGATATCGTGCACTCTTGTTTCCTCTCCACATATCCTCGAATCGAAACGAAAAACAACAAATCGAAGACGGCAGAATTACCTCGTGCGTCGAAGCTTAAATCTGCGGGAATCAAATTCAAGAACGCCGTAACTCCGAAGAGCGTACTGGACATCAAATTTCAGAACGGCGGCCTCGAAATTCCCACTCTCGAAGTGTCCAAGCACACAGAAACGATTCTTAAGAATCTGATCGCGTACGAGATCTGTCAAATCGGAAGCGCTCAGCAAGTGAAATCGTATGTCGATTTCATGAGTCACCTTCTCCAGTCGGACGAGGACATGAAGCTGCTCTGCGGACGAAAAATCCTGATCAATCTCGAGAAGGATGAGACGCAGATTATCGCGAATCTGAAATGGATGAGGCAGCAGAAGGCCAACTTGTCGGGAACGTACTTCGCCGGCGTTGTTCAGAAATTAAACGAGCCGCCGGACCGATTCATAGTATGGTGGCGGAGGCTGAGAAGAAATCCGGTGGCCATCGGCGTCGTCGCAGTTTGGGCGTTGGTTGTGATCTTCGTGGCGGCCTTCTTCTCTGCACTTTCTCTCCTTCAGCGCCGTTACAGATGAGTATGGAGTTTCATGGCTCTACCTCAAGAACATTCTTATTTATTAATCTTTTTTTTCGATGTGAAAATGGACAAAATAAGTTTTTTTGAGTTCCTCTTAAATTTTTTAATCGCTCCTCTCAAAACACAATACTTTGCCAAATGACCCCATGTCCCTCTTTTTCCTCCTTTTTTAGTTTTCCTCCCTTTTAGGTTTTCCTCCCTTATTTCTCTTTTTCTTTATTTCTTCCCTCTTTCTCTTTTCCATGTCTTCCGCAAGCATGAGTTTTTTCTTGTTTACTCTACCATAAAAAAAAACCTAAATCTCTCACCATTTTTTAAATAGCAGCCTCCATAATTCCCGTGACCTTCAACAATTGCCAGCAACGAATGCATCAAACCCGACGAGGGAGGTCGTTCGTCAAGGAAAGAGGCTCAGGAGAGGAAGAAAGTTACGATGGGATGGGGAAGGAGATAGAGAGAGAAAGTTGAGAGAGAGATAATTGAAAGAGAGAGACAATTGAGCGAGAGAGAGAAAACGAGAGATGAGTGAGCGAGATTGAGCGAGAAACGATTTTAAAAATTGGAATCGAGAGAAACGAAATCTCAAATTTAAAATACTAAGCATGGAAGATTTTTTTAACTAAAATTTAAAATTATAATTGATTAATTTTACTATATTCAAATTTGAAATTTAATTTAGATTTGTTTTCTTAATTGTTTTTTTCTTCTTTAATTATTTGAAGGAATGATTTGAAAAATTAATATAAATCTCTCTTTAATATCTCCCCTAATTTTGATTAGGATTAGAATTCAAATTTATAATTAATTAGGTAGTCCTCCTGGGAGTATAAAAAAAATCTTGTTTTTTCCTTAATCTCTTACTCTGCTCCTTTAATCCTAAATTTGAAATTTAATTTAACTCAATTGGGTGGAGTAAAGAAAAAAAAAACAATCCCTTTTTTCCTAACCATCCCATTTTTTTTCGTTATTATCACCACTTCTTCACCTCTCTCTCGATCTCGCTCTCTCCTTCTCGATCCCGTCTTTCTCGGTCTCGCTCTGTCCTTTTCGATCTCACTCTATCGATGACGTCGCTCTGTCCTTCTCGTTCTCGCTTTGTCCCTCTCTCTCCTCTCTCCTCTCCCCTCGACGCATTTGGTTTCATGGAGAAGAAGATAGTCCGGGACGTGCAAGAGATATAGAAGGAAAGTTTTTGAAATCTTGAAAATTTGATTTTAGAAGTGAGGGTGAAAGAGTTGAGAAAAATAATAAGGAAATTTTTATCTTATTTCATATGCAAATTATTCTCTCCCTCTTTCTCACCGCCGGCAATGTTGTCATCATTCAACAATGTCGCCGAAGAGGCCACTAGTGTCGCCGGGGAGGCCACCAAGGAGGCGCAAGAGCTCGAGATGGAAGCAACGGACGGCAACCGAACAGGACCTCCACTCGTTGAATTCCTAACGGAGACGCCAAAAACTGGTGTGTGTTGTGTAGAAATCATGGAGAAGATCAAGCAAATCTAAAAAATGGAGGAGAGAGGAGGAGAGGGGGAAGAGAGATGGAGTCTGAAGGAGAAAAAAAAAAGTAAAGAGGGGCATGAAATATCATACTTGTGTTTTGAAGAGGACGATTAGAAAACTTAAAAGGTACCTACAGAACGTTTATTTTGTCAATTTTCCCTTTTTTTTAAACATATTTATTAATTCTTTTACTCTTTCTTAAAAAAAAAAAAAACCTTTTAATTTTTCATTTCTTTTTTTTCTTTCCTTTTTGGTTCACGTTTTGTGTGCCCAGCTTGATTTTTGGACCGCTGATTTTTTTTTTCTTAATACAATTCCCATTCTCCCCGACACTTTTATGATTGTTGTTTGTACTAGAGAAATTTCTCAATGCCTCATGTCAGAAAAAAAAACAAATAAATAAATGCATGTTCGAAATTATTTTTCGTTATTCTCTTTTTTTTTTAATAAATAAAAACAGAATGCCTTTCATGTTCTTATTTCTTGTTCTATCTTTTTTATTTAGAAAAACAAAATTATGTTTAGTCCTTTGTTTATAGTTTCTTGTTCTCTAAATATTAAATGAAAGAGTAAGTTTTATATGAAAATTAACTTTTTAAAATTGAATATTCACACTTTTATTTTATATTTATGTTTGATATTCATTTTATAAGTCAATATAATGAAATAATAATTTTATTTATATTTTAGAAAAAAGAATAGTAAATGAGACCAAAAATTTTTGCTAGGTGTCAAGATTTTTTTTAGTATAACAACGTGCGAGGGTGAGGACTTGAATCTAAGACATTTTGATTGAAGATATATGTTCTAATCAGTTGAACTATGTTCATGTTGGTTATGAGGTGTGAGAATTTGCCCTTCAAACTCTAAAGAAATAAATAAACGTTTGTTGTTGAACTATGTTCGTATTAGCACTTGGCTATTGTTTTATGAAGGTTTTAGATTTCAATATATTTTTCAAGTACAAATTTGGTTGTTGGTTTTTTTCATAGTTAAGAAGAGAGACAAAATTATCAATACAATAATTGTGCTTTTTTCACTCTAAATATACGACGTAAGTCTACTCCGATACCATGAAATAATTCACAAATTTGTGAATTAAAATCTTATTATGGATAATTAAAATTGTACAATACAATACAATTAATACGAAATGGCTAATTAAAATAGAAAATAACTAGAAGGTAATTAGTTACCAACAAAACAATAATAAACTAGTTATATTCTGTAAAATACATATAATAAGAGGAGCATCACAACCATAAACCCTATTGTCATCGAGTTGATTTCGCGAGTTAAAAGTTGAAAACAAAGATTTGAGTAAATAAATTTTAGATGGCAAAGAATATAACAATAATTAAAATAGTTGCTTTTGAAATTTTGAAATATTATGATTGACAAATTTTCAAAATTCAAAACTAAAATAAATAAAATTAAACATTTATGGAATAAAATAAAGATGTATGACAAACACAGCACAATAAATGTCAAAAGTATTTAGTTGAATACGCCTCGAGTGTGACGTGTTAAGCGCAGGCAAGATGCACAGGAATTGGATAAACGGCACCCATGAACCAATAATAATTATTAAAAAATTGGTCAAAACAAAAAATATTATTAATTATTAGAAGGATAAATTGTAAAATACACTTTGACATATTTTTTTTATGTAATTTTGGAGTACTTATCTATTTGGTTTCCTTAAATTTTATAATGGATACCTTTAATTGTGGTTTCGAAAAATATTCTAAATGGTCTCTAAAATTTGATTAATATTAAGATGATATGGTGATTAAGTTTCTGATTATATTTCTATGACGATTTTGCGAAATGTATTATTTTGATGATAATTAGTCTTTCTCCCTCCTTCTTCAGAAGAACTTCATCCTTGTCCATAACCTCCCTCCTTATCGATCTTGGTCGGATTCTTTTTTGGATCAGATACTTCCTTGAATTTGTTGGGTTTTGATAGCATTTTGAATTAACATTCAGAAGAATAGTCCTGTATTTATAAACTTTGTTAAGTCTACTATATTTTAGATGAGATTCGTAATAAACTTTTATTAAAGAGTTTGTATTAAAATGTTACAAAAAGGGACAAAAATATTTTCTTCTAGTACCATTGTCAAAATAAATTTGTAACAATACAATAACTTAAAGTGAATAAAAATTGAAAGGAAAGTTAAAATAAATTAAAGTCTAGTAGACAGAATAAAAATAGTATTTTAATTCAAAACATGTTCTATTCTATCATGAGTAAGTTTAGAAATTAAAATAAGAAAAAATAGGAAAGAGCGATATATAATAAAAGTCCACTGATTGGCAACCACATAACCAGAAATCATTGCCTCTTGTCTATCATTAAGGGAGAGAGCATCCATATACCACAGGATATATATCTCAAACAAATCACTCACCGTCAGATCCCGATCATCACGATCACACTTCACTCCCCCCTTCATCCACCGGCTGTCCCGCATTTACACCACAACACTCCGTACAGCCGTCCGTAGACGATTACATCTCTCTGAACACGGCATCCATCCGCCCCTGAAGTTGCGCCCATCTTCAAATTCATCTGATAAAAAGCTATCAGAATTCAGAGCTCTAGAGAGAGAGAGAGAGAAATGGACGCCGAACGGAGAGTTGGAGTGGCGGTGGATTTCTCGGAGTGCAGCAGAAAAGCGCTGAAATGGGCCATCGACAACATAATCCGGAAGGGAGATTATCTTGTTCTTGTCACCGTTCGTCCCGACAGCGATTATGAAGACGGCGAGATGCAGCTCTGGCAAACCACCGGATCTCGTAATATTCTTCATCTCTCATCGTTTTCTTCCTCCGATCACCGGAGATAACGCTTGCACTAGTTCGATTTCGATCGTTTTATTTCGTTTCCATTATGATGATCTAATTTCCGTTCTATATTTTGCGTTTCTTAGCGCTTATTCCTCTGTCTGAGTTCTCCGATCCTCTCACCACGAAGAAGTACGGACTTAAGCCTGATGCTCAAACTATGGACATTGTGACGACTGCAACTGCGCAGAAGGAGGTGATCTTTCTGTCTGTGTGATTTTTTTTAGCATTTTTTTGCGATGATAATGGAATTCATGGCACTGACATTGGAAAATTCTGTAACTGGAGCAGATCTCTGTGTTGCTTAAGATTTATTGGGGAGATGCTCGTGAGAAGTTATGTGAGGCAATTGATCACGTCCCTCTTACCTGCCTTGTCATTGGAAACAGAGGCCTTGGCAAGATTAAGAGGTGAGACCGAATTATCTTTTTGTAGTTTGGATAATATATATTGCTGGGGATGAATTTGTTTTTGCAACCATGATACCTGTTCTTTCTTCGAAAATGATGACGAGTGTAGTACAGAAATATTGCGTTTTAGAAGAAACCAAATGAGTTGTTACATAGAACAATTTTCAAGAACTGTTTTGTAGAGAACATATTAAGCAGTCCCTGGATCTTATCTTATTATACTTGCTTTTATCATGGACTGAATTTGTCATCTTGCTTTGTTCATTTTGGGGAGGAAGATATGATTATGAATAGAAGTGAAATTCTGGTTGCTAGAATTCTAGGCGACAGATGTTTGGGATTGTTATGAAAAAAAGTTTTCTGTTTCCTTGAGCATATAATGAGATAGATTGAATGTTGATAATGATTCCGAATAGTAGAGTGGTCGGCTTTTAATTGACTGTTCATAGATTCGGAACAAGTAAAACTATGTTCGGATAACTTTTTAACCAGATTCTGATCCTTACTCAAAAGTTTCTCAGAAACGGATTGGAAAATAAAATAGGAAGTTGTTTCTCATAATAGTTCCCCAAATACTTTAAAAGCTACAAGTTCCGTAGATACTTTAAAAGCTACAAGTTAAAACTTTAGCGACCATTTTCGAATGCTTTGATACCATCCTAACAAGATTAATTGACAATGAGAGAAATAGCCTACGTATCTTTATAAATCTTGTTAGGGCCAATCCCTTGATCTTTCAGATATGAGATCCGTAATAAGTCAATCTGGATTTCAATCGAATGCAGTTTCTAACCTTGTTTTCAAATCAATCAAGTTTGCTGTTTGAATTTTGATGAGAGAGTTTGGTGTACGGTGGACGATTGGGTTGATAGAAACTCATCGAGAGACACAGAGAAACCAAAGAATTTTTTAGAACAAGTGAATTTCAGTGGATTCTTTTTGTAATAGTGTTCAACTTACTACCTCTCAGTGGTGTTCTAACCACAATAAATTCTTTTGTAATTATAGTCATCGGTTGATAAGCAATGATTAGAAGGCTTTGCTTACGGAGTTCCTTAGACGGGGTTTGACCCGTAGGATGTCTACGGCTTCTTTTGTGACAGAATACATTTCTCGTTTCTTATCAAAGAAAATAAATTGATGAGATTTGTGTATGCAACTTTTGCAGGGCCATATTGGGGAGTGTCAGCAACTATGTGGTGAACAATGGATCCTGTCCAGTAACTGTAGTGAAGAAGGCAGATCATGAGACCTAATGATCACCTCATCAGCCCCATAACACTCCCAATTCCTAAATCTACATTTTCTCATTAAAATTTTCTGATTGTAAGATACTGATTGTGTTTTGTGAAATGGAAGCTAATGTATATGTTGATGGGTTTAGTTTCTGTGTTGTTTAATTGTTTGTCAAATAATGGGAGCCTTTTATGGGCTGTAATGTAATGGGATAATTTAGAGCTGTTTGGAAGTGTTCTTGCAAATGATCTTCTGTTTATTTGAGAATTTTGAAAAATTATATTTAGTGGAAACATGTTTAATTAGACTGTTATTAAGTTATTCTCTCTCTTTTTTCATAGTTTATTTTCATCTATGACTTATCTTTGTACTTCGAAATTATAATTTTATAGTTTAGTTACATATCATAACTAAAACGTTTGAATAAATTTAGTATTGAATCAATTTTTATGGATTAAATATATAGTAATTAATAAAATTACCCATTAAATTGATTAAAACAATCTTGGAAGAGTTTTTAATATTTTATAATAACTTTGAATGGCTAAGTTTAAGAAGCAATCCATATAATAAAAATAATAGAGTAATATAATTTTCAAATTACACTAATATTTTAAACATTAAAAAACAAATTATACTATTGCTCGATAAAATTACTTCTCAAAAATTAAAAAACAAATTACAGAATCATAATGGGAAAATAAGGACGAAGAAAAGTGAATAAAAATAACAATTTTTGTTATTTATAAATGACGTTTTGGTTAAAAAAAAATTAAAATTAAAATTAAAACAGTACACAAAAATGCAAAATGAAAAAAGAATGGACCTGAAGGCTAACGGTAAACAGAATAATAACGACAAGAATAAGGACTCTTTTTATGTGTCACTCAATTCATCTAGAGCGCAAGCTTTCTTTGCGTGTGAATCAAATAACACATTGGCATAGAAATTTATTACACACTTGAGGCCCCGTTTACTTACCTACCAACGTAATAGGAATGAATCGCAATAAAAATCAATCGGAACGAGGATATTATTCATTTTATGTTGTTATGGATGTGAAATTCTCTATTTATTTCATAGTTGTATCATCGAATTCTTGGGATACTGAGGATTAAAACTTCTATAAATAAGGAAGTAAGCCAAACCCAAACCCTAAAGGTATGCTCACAAGACTCTACATTTTATACTCAACTACTCTAATTCTGATTTAAGCATCGGAGCCTGTGTGGCAAGAGTCACACTGATCTTCATGCAATAAAAATCAATCGGAATGGGGATGTTATTTACCATAAATTTTCTGGAATCGTAATCAAAATTCCTTGTTTACTAAAATTGTCTGAAATTAGAATCGATGTATAACAATTACTAGCATATCCCTTTCTCATATTTAATAGATGAGAAAGAAAAGGTAAAGGTTATAAATTAATTATGATAAATATGTGGGCGCACAGAGTCAGGAATGCGAATGAGATTACAAAGTTTGAGGCGGATCCCGTTATTTGATTTCATTCGAACAATTTGGTAAACACCATTAGAGATTGCAAATAAGTAAACGGGGTCTCATATCAAATAGTGCGTAAATGATATGTTTTAGGTTCAATTATCTTTATTCATCATTTTCTCAGTCAATATTGATATTTTTTTTACTCGCGCACAACATAAATTTCAATATATTGTATTGAACTAAATTGTATTGTGTTTGAAAATTAACATTTTAACTAAATTGTATCAAATTTCTAGTACAATTCTTTTAAGTAACTTCTTCAATTCTAATTGACCTCTATTTACCCTTCCCATAGACCACTTTTCCAGAAAAAATGGATTTGGACAAAGCAAAATAAAGTTTCTTATCAATAATATGCAGAATCTCCCATAATTCCCCAACATTAAAAAATGAGGAAATCATTCAAAAAGAAAATGGAATGTATCTAAAATACGTTCCTCGTGGGGAAAAAAATCCCAAATATAGACAAAATTCCCAACATGGTGAAAATGAGAATAAATTATTTAGACAATAACATATTATACTCAATCCAACCAAAATGGTAGTCTTAAAATATTATTGATAAGTAAATCTAAGAACTAAAAATTATAAATTACTTCAAAATCACAGTACTTTTTATTATTGTTATTAAATACTTAATTGGTGTTCTTTTTCCACTTAAGCTAGAGTATTTCAATTTTTAGAAGATTTTTTAAAGATATTTTTAGTTGAACAACATAGAGATTATTCGAACATCAAATAATATATACGTCAATCAGTTGAGTCCATACAATTAAAAACTCAGAGATAAAAAGGTTTGTATTTATAGGTTCACTCTTTAAGCCAAGCAGATTTTGCTTATGTGTTATTTTTTAACTACAAATAATGGAGAAGGCAGCATCACAAACAAAGGATTGCTTTTTCCCTGTCGAATGATGATAAGTCATTTAAATTTACGCTAAAACTAATAATACATATACGACTGTTATGCCTCACAAAGCAGGCTATCAACCACAAACGTATTTCTGTAATCTAAGATTCGTCCATGAACACTGACCCATGAGCGCTTGCTTTCATGAACTTTTTCAGCAAAAGAACCACAATTGCAAGAGTGAGACCAACAGCAGCCCATGTGAACAATCGGTCGTCGGCTGGTTTAGGAACCCTCGTCTCCGCCCTCATCTGCACCTGAGCAGTGGCAGCGCGACTAGATGGCACCTCTCTTGCTACTCTCACCACTTCTGGCTGGGGATTAGCATTTGTGGTTACCTCCTCTGGTACTGCCTCCTCGACGATCCTGTCGCCTGCGGGAGGATTCTGCAGCTCTTCCCCTGCAGCTGCAAGTTCAGCGGGTTCAGAAGTTACCTGGACATCAGCATCTGAAGGACTCGGTTGAGGGATGGGTGGCGCCTTACTCAGAATATATTCATGAATCTGCGGTGTAAAGAAGCTCATTGATGAACAATATCATATTATATGTTGGGGATTCAGTATACTACTCGGTACTCAGTAGCGTATGAAACATCAGCAGAACTCAGGAGTACCTCGTCAATTAGCTTTTGACGTTCAGGACTGCCAAATTTGGGGGGTGCTTCTCGAGATTTGATCGCCAACACCCGTCTTTCTTCCTTCTTGTAGTCCAAGGAACCGAGAGCTCCATTTGGGTTTGTGGGCATAAAAGCAATTAATGCAACTAAGGCAGTGCGAACTAACCAACAGCAAACAACGATAAAGGGGAGAGGAAAGAAAAAGAAGAAGAAGAAAAAATATCAGAGCATGTGGAACCTGAAGCAACAAGATGAAAAATGTGGAAACCAGACAGTGGGATATCCTATGAGCTAACGTATCAAGACAAGTTGAATAAAGAATTCACAGAACTCACCGCTCCACGATGGTTGCCAATGCTCAGGATGATGATTTGATATGCTTAAGCAAATCTTTGTTTGGGTTTCAAAGCGCCCGTTTGGCTGAAAGAAGGGAACTGATATTAGTCAGGGCATCAATAAAATATTAAGTCGTCAACCAGAATATAGCTTATAGCTTAGTGGTCATGACATCTCTACCCCTCTAATAAATGTAGGTTCAAAATCTTTACATATTTCTGATGTTATATTCTGAGTTCACGCAACAGAAAGGGAAACAAGTATGGAGAGGTGCTGCTATCTTACGGTTAACAACATGAATGAAGGTGGCTTGAATGGATATTCAGCTGGCAACTGGATCCGTCCATGATAAATCCCACCTTCGAATTCACTATCACTGGGTCCGCGGATGGCAAATTGCCATTCAAATATATTCTCCTGAAAAAATCAACATTTAAAGGCCTTAAAATTATATTAATAACTAAAATTAGGCGATTAGCACCAAAACTGGTGTACCACCGCAACATTTCCCATAGCTGGTACTTTCCTTTTCCCAAATGCAATAGAGTTGTGCAATTATAAGAATCAAGGCACATGAAAACAACATGAAATGCACGAAAATCTGTACAAGAGGAAATGCACGGAATTGTCAGCTGTCGAAAAATTTAGTAGAATCAGTAATCAATTTCAGACCCCGTCAAGATAACAATGCAATTTTTAACCTAACTAGAGAATATGGGAATAGACAAAGGGCTACACCGAATTGTCAGCTATATAAAAATTCTCAAAGATACGAAACAGAAATGAATTCCCAATTAAAATTTTAAGAAAAAAACTCGTCGATAATTCAATTTATGTTCCTTTTGAGGCATATTAGAACATTCGTAAGCAAATAGCAGATCCCAACAGGTAAGAAAAATCAAAGAACACCAAATTAATAATTGTTTCGACCCCATTCCCACAGGTATCAGGCCAATTCAATAGTCCGGACCAATCACGAGGAATCAATTCATTCAACAGGATACACAAACCGTGGAATGTAAAACCGACCAAAGACCAACGAAATCATCATCAAACAGGAACAACAAAAAAAAAACCACTAGGTAAATTTCAAAGCGACAATTGGGAAATACAGAGAAATGAAAAGGCAACGAACCTCGAGAGGCAGACTCATGAAATCATCAGAAGGATTGGACTGCATCTCCTTGACCTCCTGAAGGATCCTCTTCACCGCGGGATTCTTCAGATTGTACTTTTCCTCCGCCATCGCTGTTCAAGTAACTCGCAGATCCGACCAACTGCAATCACCACCCGATCAAGAGACTAAAATTACCTAATCGAGAGAGAAGATAAAAAGCGATCCCAGAACCAGACGAGACGATTTGAATCGAAATCCAAGCCAAACCGCTGAGATGAAGGGGAGACGCGATTTATTTGCACGGAGGAAGAACGAAGAGCTAACAAAATGGGGTAATAATGTGCCACGTGTCTTTGCAAAAATCAAAATAAAATCTAAAAAATAATGCGCCACGTCATTCTTTGCTGGTTTGTTTTTTCCTCGACACTTTGCTGGTTTGTTGACGTGTCCGTCATTTATTGGTTCATCAAGAAGTCCCACTTTATATTTTGTTGGATTTTTTCCAATTTTTTTAATACAACATATTGGGAGGGGATTAGAACTCACACCATCTATGTCAATTATCGCTTCTGCTCGCTTTGACTTTACGGATTTTTTCTAACAACATGATATTCTTTGGTTAAATTGAAATTTTTTAAGTTTATCATATACTTTTTAGAGTTTAGGAATAACAACCAATTCAGTGGATTAAGACACGTGTATTCAATCGTGAAATTGAGAGTTGTAATGCAACAAAACTTAGTTATACAATTATAATTTAACATATTTTCATGTCATTGTTCTACATTATACTATGTCAGCCTAATAACACGATATATTTTATTGATTTAAAATAATAATGGTAATAGATAATGAATTATTGAATGTGTTTCAAATTAGCTTTTTAATTATTGAATGTGTTTGGTACTTTATTCTTTTATGTGTAGTGGTAAGTATGTTGATTTTGGAGCGTACAAATTTTTTACTGTATTTATTTTATCTACTTTTGTTTTCAAAATAGAAAAATGTTAAACGGATAAATAGATATTTCAAAATAGCAAAAAAATGTCGTGCGATCAGCTCTAGATGAAAAGTAGAACAATTTAAAAAATTTATTCGTATTTGATTTATTGTCGAAATTTAATTATGATGAATATTTATTTTAGTACAATAAACGTAATGGTTGGACATCCGACTTATCAGGAATGAACAATATCTATAATCTTTTGGAATATGTTCGTATTGGCAACAAAGTGTATGCATACACACAAAATATACCAATTGTGTTTTTAGTTTTTGAAGTTTTACAAATAATATTTATTTTAAGTATTGACCATTAATGTAGCAACTTTCAATGGTGTCAATGACCCGTAGCAATTGGGGATACCCATCACAAACAAAACAAATATCTATGAGACTTTTTTCTCTACTTTTTTTTATATTTATATTTTTATAATATTGTTCAAAATGCTATCATACAATATTGAAAGTGACTATTTATATATTACCAGATGTCGACCCATTAGAATTTAGACGAGGAAAAGAGGGACTTCAGAAGTTTAGGATTCAAATCTAATGGTGGTCACCCCCTACATAGGATAAAATATGATTATTTATTAACAATGGTATATCATAAGATGTTGAAATTGCCTCGTGAAATTAGTCAATGGCTGCATTAGCTTAACTCACTTGGTCATCCATTGTCCTCAGCGTAATTTAATTATCATCTCACTCGAATGAACATCATAGAAAATGATTATAAGACGTATTTAACTTTTTTTTTTTACATATTTCTCTATATACAACTATTTAGCTTGTTTTTGCGGGAACAAATATATAACAATCAAATTGTCATATTTCTTAGAATTTCTATAATAGAACCAGAGATGTAACTCACTTAGTGATCTTAGTTACCTATCGACTATTTGTTAACAAATCGACTTACTCGAATGTAACTCAACTAAGTACTTCATCAATATAACAGTATCAAACATCATAAGTTCGAATCCCGCTCTCTTATTTGAATCTTTGAACATTCTAAAATTAAAAGATATAATTACCGGCACCACTTCCTCAAGGCAAAGCCTCCCTACATAAACCCTAATTACATTAGGGACATCATAAACATATAACCGATGGTGGAGCAAATTAGGTTATTTAAAATTTCGCGGGTATTTTTGCAACTAAAAGATTTCGATATATATATTTTTATATTTTATATTTGTAATTTATCATGCGGATCACCCTTGGACTCCGTAAAACGGCGTCGTTCCTAGACACCCTAGGCTAAAACGACGCCGAATCGCGCGTGGGTTATTATTTTATTTTTAATTAATTTTGTCGAGGAGGAGGTTTTAAAATCCAAAACGCTTCGTTCGTTCGATTTCTCTCTATTCGCTTCGCTTCCGCTTTCCTTTTTATTCGTCTCGCTGTTTTTGTATTGCTCTTCTTCCTGTAGACTGAAAGGAAAAAGAAAAAGAAAAAAGAGAAGGAGAAAAAAAAAATCCCAATGAAAATTTCGGAGCTCCCTCCAAGAATCTAAACCTATAATCTCCGTTCTCGCTCCACACTCTTCATAGTTTTCATTCTATTTAATTGTTTCGATATCTTAAACTGCAAAATTTGTTGAGTTTCTTGATCCATAATCCAGCACAGTCTTCCAATCTTTGAAGCTGAAGATGCAGTTGGCCACCGGGAAAGTTTCATTTGGTGTGTGCAGCTAACTCCATTGAAGGTACTTATTGAATGGGAGTCTTCTTGTGTTCGTAAATGATGTGGATATTGGGTAGGGCTTGTCCATTGCGTGGGTGTGTTCTTGAATTTGGTATGATGGAATGAAATTGTGTATATTACTTCTCAAGTTTAATTGTCTTGTGAGAGTTTCAATGGAACTGAATTGGGGTTTTTCGAATGGAACAGGGATGCATAATGGATTTTGAGAGGTCAGGATTTCATAGGTGCAAAAAGGAATTTCTGAATTTCTGGGACTCCCCATCTGGATGAATTCTGTCACACCTTCAGTTCAGTAGGTCTGGGCTTTTTTTCGATTCATTACTCTGGTCTGCGGTTCCTTGTGGCTTAGGGTTAGAATATAATTTATTTCACTTTGGCTTGGGTGTTTCCTTGTATACTTTGTGAAATTTATAAATATTCAGCGACATTATGCAATAGTTGCATAACTGCATAACTGCATTAATGCCAGTTATCTCTCATATCTTTCTCATCCCCCCATCCCTACCCCACAGACAAAATAGAAGAATAAAAAGGCTACACCAATTCACCAAATTCACTCTGGACTTCTATCTTATCTTTTAATTTCGGCATTGATTGGTTGAGATAAAGAATTATATTAACTCATCTCCAGAATACCCTTCCTGATTTAGATGCAAACGTTTTTGTTTTCCACCACTGTTTAAAATAAGAAGGTGATACTTGAGTCTTTCACTATCTCTTTATTATTTTCACACGTGCGAAACGCTAATCTTCTTCTTGTTTCTGTTTTTTGTGAAGTGGGTGGTCTTTTATTAAATTTTTTAGAAGATTTAACGATAATGTTTTATTACACAATTCCCTATATCATTGTAAAGCTATTATATTTCTGAAGTGATCTGGATCAATCAGGTCTGCACTTAAAATAGTTCCCTTGTGCATTCATTTGCTTTGAGAACTTCAAATGAAAGTTTTTACTTAAAATTCTTAATAAAGGTTTACATGTAAGCCGACTACACTTAAAAAGTAAAACTTAATTGTGGTCTTTGAGTCTCTTTTCCTTTTCACTCGTCCTTGTTTCCTTTTCATTTCTTTCCCGCATTTAGTTTTATTGTGGCAAAAAGTGTTATTATCTTAGATATGGTTTTCAACTATATATACACCCGTAGACTAATTTTAGGTAGAATGTGTTTTGGTTTCCCACTGTAGACTAATTTATTTATGTATGTACAGTGTACAAAGAGAGAGTTAGAGGGAGATTCTCAATGGTCATATTTGTGCTGTATATATTTCTAGAAGTTATTACTTAATTTCACTTTTCAGGAATCAATATTTTGTTGTAACTACTGTTAAATCACTAAATAGGCTGTCTTAATTCATAGATGTTGTTGCTTCATTTTCATTTATATGGAAGTAAACATTTCCAGAACGTCCTACAATTTACACTGCTGTCCGTAAAGTTTTGGTTGCTATGGGATCAAAGTAAACGGTTTAAGCTCTTAGGCATGCAACTATTGTGTCTACTTTTCTATGATGCTTTAATTGTAGAGTTTTTTTTACTTCATCTCATTTTTATGGGTAAAAATATTTCCTGAGTTCTGCTGGTGACACCGATACACATGAATTTTGATTTTTATGTGTAATGGTTTCAACTCCTTGGATTTTCTATGTGATCCCATAGGACATTGTTCATTGATAGTCTTCATCTCGGGTCGGATGAAGAGGTGTGTCCACGGGAAAGTGGTTCTTTGCCTTCAAACTTCAGTGTCCATGTCTTCGGTGAAGAGGGGGGAGGGTGGTTTTGACTAGATTGACCTAGCCACGATGAAATGGCTTAAAAAGAACAATTTCTGCCCCCTTTAAACAGAGGAGTAAAAGGAGAGCTAGCAGTAATGTGAAGGTTAAAGGTGAATTGGTGAAAGGGAGTTGAGAAATTTGAAGAGTTCCATTGGAGAAGGGTAGATTTGAGTATGGTGAGGGTTCTTTTTAGTGGTTGTCAGATTCTTTATGTTAGTTATTTCATGGAATGTTGGGTTCAGGTCAAGAGGTAAGTGGTTAAAGATGCTATTTGTAAATGAAATTTGGATGTGGTTGTTATTTCCAGAGATATAGCTTGGTCTGCTTTAGACGTTGTTGGGGCTTCAGGAGGAATTTTAATGTGGAGAGATAACTTAGTGGTTGTTTTACAGATGGTGGAGGGAGCCTCAACCGACAATCAAGCTAATCAAAAGATATCCCATCCCTTTTTTCTTGTAATATTTCTCTTGCTTATGTAATTTTGTTTCTGTAATAACTGTGTTTGAGTAACATTTACTTTTCACAATGTTCGTTTGGCCACGTTTTTCTGATTTTGAGATGATGGTTGATGAAAATTTGATTTTCTACTTGTAGGTTCTATGATTAATATGGCTCTTCGGAAGTTTGTTTGTGGTGATACACCTTCTATTAACTTGAAACATTCAAGTTTCCCTGTTAAAGTGCATGAGCAAACTCAATTTGAAGAACCAGAGATTAACCATGCGTCGGAGCCTGATGTAGAAATTGACCTTAGAGAAGTTTATTTTCTTATTATGCACTTTCTTTCATCTGGGCCATGTCGTAGAACTTGTGGGTTGCTCTGGGATGAACTTTTTGAACATCAGCTTTTACCTCGACGGTACCATGCTTGGTATTCAAGAAATGGAATTCACAGTGGGCATGACAATGACGATGGCTTGTCATTTCCATTAAGTTACCAACACTTAGTTGAGAGGTATGCATATCTTTTAAGCTTTTGGTTGGAGCACGACAGTAAGAGTTTTTGGTAGTAAATCTTCTATCTTTGTATTGCCCTTTGGGCCCCACTGTCTATATGGCCTTACCAATTTGTTTAGTGAATATTCTTTCCCAAAGTTTTGTCTCATTATTCTCAATGAAAGTTCGTTTTCTCCTAAAAAAAAAGTTATTTCCAAAATTTGAATCTTGCATGGCTCTTATAGGTAATTTCAATGTCCTTTCTAAAAGTTGAGTTCCTCATTTAAAAAACGCAAGTCTCTTCCTGCGGAAGATGTGAAATTTAGTGCATTATGTGTCTTTGTTTTTAACCTTTGTCTCTCATTTTTCAAAGATTACTTTTTATTATTTTATTATTTTTTATTAGAGATAATTGAGGGGTCTTTTGTAATTGATGTCTTGGGTTGTTTTTGCTTCCTATTCTTGAATATTTTCTTTTGTGGCGTTATGGTGGGATTTTTGCCTTATAACAGACTACTAACGAAATTCCTGTTACTTATTGAAAGAGAAAGGGGAATAAGACACCGGGCTTTGGGTTATTATTTGCTTCTTCCATAGTTCAATGTTGAATCTGATTCAATGCATGCAGAAGTAAATCTATCTTGTTATGTTATTTTTTCAAAGCCTTCCATGGTATAATTATTACTTTCTTGTTGTTACCCTTTTAGGTATCCACATGTCGATAAGGACCACTTGATAAAACTTTTGAAGCAGTTGATACTTAACAAGGCCCCTCCATCTAGAGGTATCAATGGTGGAATTGCCCCAAATGCAGCTGATGTGCCTACATTATTGGGAACGGGCACATTTTCACTTCTGAGCTGTAAGTGATACTTTCTTGCGCCTTTTTCTTGTCAAATCGTTTTTATGTTATGCTGTTTACTGGAATTTATGAAGTCCATTTACGTTATTATAACAATAAGTCCTTCTTATACTGTTTCTGGTCACTATCCAATCATTTAGTTGGAACTTATAAACTTACCATTTTATCAAATTTTGTTTTGTGGAGGTACTTTTGCTCATTTATTCTATATGGAAAATTTCTTGATTATTCCCAGATGATAAATATAAAAGAGTTGACAAACCAAGTGGTCCCCCAACACACATGCGTTGGCCTCATATGAAAGCTGATTCAGTGCGTGGATTAAGTTTGAGAGAAATTGGAGGTGGTTTCTCCCGACATCAACGTGCCCCTTCTGTGCGTGCAGCATGTTATGCAATTGCAAAGCCATCAACCATGGTGCAGAAAATGCAAAACATAAAGAGGCTACGGGGGCATCGGAATGCTGTCTATTGTGGTAACTTTTTATCATAAGGAATTTGAGCTACAATTTAATTTGTTTGCAAATTGATTTTTCTCCTCCTGTATATGAATATATGAGATAGCTTAATCACATCTTGATTAATCTCACGAGAATTCACCTTATTTGACCACATGCCATCAGGAACCTATAAAATATTTAATATCTGGCATTGGTGACTAAACTTGAACAAGATTTCAGAGGTGTTTGTCATGTAGGGGTTTTATTTTAAAAAAATTCACTTGTAAACTAGCCGTTTGAGCTAGTTGTTTCTTTTATAGCCATTGGAAGTCTTAATAGCCGTTAGTGGCTTTATAGTTAGTTAGTTAATTAATTGTTTGAAAGCTATTGAAGATTAATAAAAAATTTCCAGCAACTTGAATATATCAGTTTGGCTTACAACTTTTCAGCTCGTCTCTTTAATTATTAACCAAACGCTTGAGGCTTGTCGGAAGTTTGGTCTAAAGAGATATTTCAACCAGAGAATCATGAAAATCAGGGGTGAAAACCCTGTTTGGTCTTCCATTAGGCGTTTCAATGATTTAATAGAGAACCTTTCTCTCTTTGAGATCAAGTAATCGAATGGATGGTTTAAGGATTTGGGTCTGCTGGAATTTGGGTCTTAGAAGACACTTAAAGGATGAAGAAATTGCTGATTGGGTGTTTCTCAACCAGCAGCTCTCTGCTGTTCATTTGTCCACAAGAGCGGACCTCATGGTACGGAAATTAGAAACTAATGGTATTGTTTCCACCAATTCCCTGATGAAGGACTTAACACACCAAAACCCCGACCCCGCACCCCATCTTGCTGACGTCATATGGAAAGATTTCTGCCCCAAAAAGGTGAAATTCTTTCTTTGGGAGCTCAGTCACCGTGTCATAAACACTAATGATAAACTTCAAAGAAGGCTGCCACATATGACTTTATCCCCCCTATGGTGCACAATCTGCCAATCTAATTTGGAGACCCAACAGCATCTTTTTGTCACATGTCCATATGCATCAGTTTTCTGGGACTTGGGACTTCATCCTCAACTTACCAACAGATCCTCCCCTCCTCATTGCATCAACACTTGCCGGCCACCCTTTTAAAAAGGAAAGGAAGCTACTCTGGATGAATTGCATTCGAGCTTTATTGTGGCTCATTTGGAGAGAGAGAAATCAAAGAACTTTCGATGCCAAATTTCTCCCTTATGAGAGGCTTTTTGATGCTATAGTTTATCTAGTTATTACACGGTGCAAAGGCTCTCCTCTTTTCCATCACTATAGTTACTCTTCCCTTATAGCCAATTGGAAGTGCTTCATGTAATCCTCTGTGGGATATTTGTAATTTCATGCTATCAATGAAATTGGTTCTTTCACAAAGAAAAAAATGATACTGTTTAAGAACCACCTCAAACCACCTCAAATATCTTGGAGATTGGTACCTTCATTTGGGCCTATGTTTCTTTCAAGTTACTACCATGTGGTGTAATAGAACTCATAAGCCTCTCGGGACCTAGCCAAATGGAAAATGGAAAGTCTCTTTGACCAATATAACTAAAGACCTAGATAATAGAGAAGACGATAGCATGCTAATTTGAAAAGGTTGAAAGAAAAGCTCTATGGAAACAGTTGGTATGCAGTAATAGAGAAGGAACGAGTTTCAAAAACCTCTTGCCCTCTCCTTTCTGGTGGTTTGGGGATTAGAGATCTTTTCCAAATGAAACCTTGTCTTCCATGCAAAATGTAGTTGCAGTTTTGCCCTTGAGAAGATCTCCTTTTGGAGAAAAGTTACTGTGGCTAATTTTGGTTCTTCCCCTAGTGATTGGTGGCCCGATGTTCATGGTGTTAAAATTTCTGAAGGCCATTGGAGGGATATCTGGACTACAAAAGCTCTCATCATTTCTAAGATTCCTTTAAAGTTGGGACTGGCCTCAATACCAACTTTTGCGAGGATAATTGGCTGGGAAGTACCCTCATGCTTCTCTCCTCGCTAGTGGTTTAAAAAGCATGTCTAGGTCCACAAAAAAGCCCAAATTGAGGTGAGTCACCCTCTCTAAGGTGCACGACTCACTGCAAAGTCACACGTGCCTTACTGCCTCAATTTTGATTTTAAAAATGTTCTTATTTATTTTCTAATTTTTTGTGAAGAAATTATAAATATCCTTTAAAATCGTCTCTTCTCTAAATAACTTCTTAAAAAATTCTCTAATTTCTCAATCCTTTTCATTAATTATTTTATATATAAGAAGATATCTACATATTTCTGTTGTGTGCCTCGTGGAAAGAGCCCTTCCTTTTTCTTTTTTCATCTCCTTGCGCTTAAGCCTTGGAGTGCTGTTGCGCTTTAGTGTTCCTCATGCTATGAGAAGTATTGCTTTTCTCCGATCTTTATGCTACATATATTGGCTCTTTCAAGACCATAGCCCAAATATGGACTATGAACTTGTTTTTTTGGAACCTTAATTTTTTAAGAAATCTAAAAGATGAAAAGTTCAGGATTGGTTCTCATGGCTACATTGAAGGTGTGTGTCTCTTGGATGCTAATGGAGAAAGCCCCATGGAAGTATATCCTGTTAGAGAAAGAGCTACTGGCAAGGTTTGTCACGACTCCACTCTTAGTTTCTGACATGACCGATGGGCTGTAGTAAGCACAACCGACAACACTATTAACAAGGCTCCCAAGGTTGTTCGCCCTATCCTACTGGAAATCATCCTCTAAAAAGGATACTTGGACCTGCTCCCTAAGTTGAGATCTTTGCTTTAGAAGGCTGTTCAAGGAAGAAGAAATAGAAGCATGGTCCCCACTAACCAACATGCTCTCCACAGTAAAACCATCAGAAAGAACAGATTGTTGGCTATGACCTTTGGACCCAACAAACACGATCTGGGTTCGCTTTTCTTTTTATTAACTTATTAGCAACCAAGACCACCCTGACATCTTCTCTACGACCATATATGGCATGGTAAGGGCCCAGTGGTGGTCAAATTTTCCTTTAAGACCTTAGTCATGAAGCATCAATACACATACTGTGATCCAAAAAGAGCTCCCATACTTTTCTCTATCCCTTAGTCAGTGCATTATGTGTTCAAGCCATCTTTTCCACATTTGTCCATTTGCTAATGGATTCTGATCTTTGCTTTTAGCTACTTTTAGTTGGACTGTGGCTCTCCCAAAGTGCATAAAGGCTCTCCTCAACTTGGTTTTGGCTGGTCACCCGTTTAAGAAGGAAAACGGCATCTTTGGCCATATTGCCGAAGCATTATATTGGTGATTATTGCTTGAAAGAAATAACCGAACCTTCAACAACAAATCCCTCTCTTTTGATAGTTTCACAGATTTTGTTTTTTGTTTCTTGAAATATCTTGGTGTAAATGTTACCTTCCTTTTACTAACTACAATCTAAATGATCTTTTGGCTAATTGGTCCTCTCTCTCTATTTTTTGTTTTTATATTTCATACCATCAATGATATTTTTTTTCCTATCAAAGTAAAAATAGAAATATGTTTCTTATAATAGTATAATAAAAAAAATAAACAAAGCACGAGGTCACATTTTAAATAGCCTTCTCAAGATGTTTAGTATCTATTAATAGTTGAAACCATCATGGGTGCCTCATTGGTCCAAAGGGACTAGGGTTAATTGAGAGGGATGTGTTCAAACCCCATGATGGCCATCTATATTAGGAATTAATTCCCATGTGTTTCATGATACCAAATGTTGGGTCAGGTGGCTGCCCCGTGAGATTAGTTGAGGTGCATGTAAGCTGGCTTGGACACTCACAAATATAAAAAAAAAGTATCTATGAATAGTTGACCTTTTTTGTCACATCCACTACTCCCATACTAGGTTCAACTGTTTGAGGGAGTTTGACCAGGTCAACTGTTAGCCAAGGAAATTTCATTGTACATTATTCAACGGTGGCTTTCTAGTAGACCTATTAGTTATTTTATTAGCAAACCTGGCTTGAACCAAACTATAGTCTCATTTTCTATGTTTGTTACCAAAAAGAGTTCTAATAAAGTTGGAAAGGGTTCTATTAGCCACTTACATTTGTCCATTAGATTAAGGATTACTTGTAGTAATAAGTTTTAAAGGTGCATGAAATTTTTTGATGCCTGAATCAAACATCCCTATATGAGACAATGTACCTCGAGTGGGATTCCATGAAGTTCAAAAAAAAAAATATATTTGCAATATTCACGGCATTTGGTGTTTTGAAACAATACAACAAAATGTACCAATGACAAAGCAGGGTCAAAACTTGCTTGCCTTGGCAACTTCAAAAGGAAATTCATTGACAAGTCCTCCCTGGTATAAGAAATATATGGAATGCACACAAGGGTAACTCCCGTGGGAAATATGGAATGCCCACAAGGGTAACTCCCATGGAATGCACACCTTCGAACAAAATTCTCCACATTAGCCAATAAAATTTGTGAGCCACGAAATTTAGAGTTTTATACTGCCACCACAATTCCGACCCCATCCTTTCCAAGGATGTATGATATTGGCGAGACTAAAATATTGCCTCTAATCCCAACCCACGGTTTCAAATAGTTTCTTTTAAAACTAATGGTAGGTCTTGCTTTCACTCTTCATTTCACTTTTGACAGCAATCTTTGATCGCATGGGAAGATATGTTATAACTGGTTCAGATGATCGCCTTGTGAAGATTTGGTCAATGGAAACTGCATATTGCTTGGCAAGCTGCCGAGGACATGAGGTGAGATTAATTATTTGGACAAAAATACTCGACATATTTTGGAAGGGGAGTGTGCTAATATGTTGTTCTATTTTGTGCTTCAAAAGGGTGATATTACCGACCTGGCTGTAAGTTCTAACAATGCTGTGGTGGCATCTGCTTCAAATGATTTTGTAATCCGTGTTGTAAGTTCACTTTGCTGACAGGTTCATTTCTGTTTACTTTTATATTGTGGAAAAATCAAAACTTTACTTGCTTTTCTTTGTGGTATATTACAGTGGCGTTTGCCTGATGGGCTGCCAATTTCGGTCTTAAGAGGACATACTGGTGCTGTTACTGCAATTGCTTTTAGTCCCAGAGCTGCATATCAGCTTCTTTCGTAAGGCTGATTCCTTTTCACCTTTTTTCTCTCTTTCTTTCCTTTTTTCCAAACCAGAAGTAAACTTTACTTTGATGATTGTGAAACGTTACAAATATGTTCAAGTTACAAGGGAGGAGTAAAAATGGATCCCTTCTATCTAAAGATTCATAAGAGTTGCAAAAAAGCCCCCTATTGACAAATGCCATTTAAGGAACAGTTAGCAAAAACGAAAGATAGTGACCAGACCACTGCCAAGATGCTTTAGCTACATCTCTATCACACCACTCAAGTAACGTGTTAAAAAAGATCCTTGAGTTTCTTTCCGACTAAATTTCACATTTTCCTAAATCATCTTGGGTCCGGACTTGAGCTTGACACCACATAGTAGCTGAGAATTTTGTTCCTGGATTCTTTATTGAACACCATTGCATGTTAAAAAATTGCAACTAGAGCTGCCAACAAGCATATGACTGGATGAAGGAAATATGATCTTAATCTTCATTTGCCTTCATACAAAGGACGCTAATTGAAGGTTGCGAGGCCTACAATGGAATTTTCTTCCAAAGGCTATCTGCTATATCTTAAAAAATCTGTATGAGAATATTTTCCTTCTTGGGCTCTAGGACTTCCAAACAATTATGAGCCAAGCATTAGACATTGAACAAGAAATGTTAAGAGTCTATACCATGGAGTTAACTGAAAAGATCCAGATGGAGCTATTGTTGGTGCTATATATTTGTAGTGGAAACTCCTTGTGAGCAATATATATATATATATATATATATATATATATATTTCTTTTAACAAGAAACAAACTTTTCATTGATAAATGAAAAAGAACAAAAATTGTTCAAAGATACAAACTCTCGAAATGGTGAATGATAAAAAGAAAGAGCTAAGAACATAAATGGAAACAAAATAGGAAATTAAATGGGAGGAAAAGCTCCGCAATTAGAATAAATGATAGAAGGAGAAAAATCTTCAAATACAATCACCTGTCGATCTATGCTTGTTTTCGAAGATCCTTTGATTTCTTTTGAACCATAATTTTGACAATAAAGCTTTTATAACATTGACGCAAAGAGAGCAATATATTGGAAGCATGAAGTATGTAGTGTCCCCAATTATATGATCTTCGTTCGTAACATCTTATTCTTACGGGTAACATAAACTTCAAAGTCCTTGCTTCATGGACAGATTGAAGAAGGCAACATCACTAGATTGAAGAAGCCTTTGTATTGATTTAATGCATTATCTTTTAAAGGCGAACTTTCTCAGACAAGCATGGGGAGTTTGGTATTTGTGATAATTAAAGAGTTGTAATACTCAAGGTTGGAATCTTGAATGAATTTCTATATCTAGTTATGGAAAGAGAAGTAGTATTGTGGTATCTAATAATTAGAGAGGATGGTTCTAGTGCGTTTAAGAATCTGAATTGCATCCTTGGTTTCTTTGAAGCTATTTCAGGCCTGAAGATTAACAAAGCCAAAAGTTCTTTATTGCGCGTCAACTGTGAAGATGGTAAGCGCAATGAGTGGGCGTCCCTTGTTGGTTGTGATGTTGGCAAATTCCCGTCTTCTTATCTAGGTCTTCCTTTAGGTCATAATTCTAAGCCTGCTACCTTCTGGACGCCAGTGCTGGAAAAGTTTCAGAAACGCCTCTCGTCTTGGAAGAAGGCCTTCTTCTCGAAATGTGGGAGACTCACTTTAATTCAATCGGTTCTGAGAGGAATACCGAACTACTTTTTGTCCATTTTCAGGATCCCAGTATCAGTGAGTGTAGGTTTAGAGAAGATAATGAGGGACTTTCTTTGGGAAGGCGTGGAGGAGGGGGGTGGGGCTCATCTCGTGAATTGGAAAGAGGTGTCTAAACCCCTAGAGGTAGGAGGCTTGGGTATTGGGAATTTGAGACTAGGAATGAGGCTTTCCTTGCTAAATGGCTTGGGCGTTTCTTCCACGAACCTAATGCCTTGTGGCGAAAGATTATCGTAAGCAAGTATGGGTTTCATCTGTTTGACTGGGTTTAGCAGGTGTGTCTAAGGTAACCCTTGGAAGGCTATTGCTTCGTGTCTTCCTTATTTTTTTTTTATTTTTATTTTTTGATAAGAAACAATACTTTCATTGAGAAGAATGAAAAGAGAAACAAAAGAAACCAAAGGGGCCTACAAAAAAACCAACCTCGAGAGGAGTCCCTTACAGAAACGGACTCCAATCCAAAAGAATGAGACCTAACGGATAATTTCAAAAGGCCTTAGAAACAGAGCCCCATAAAGAAGTATTAAATCTAATGAGATTCCAAACATAATCAACGGATTTCTCCACCTCCCTAAACAGCCTATTATTTCTCTCTAACCAAATTCCCCAAATAGCAGCCAGAAAACACGTCTACCACAAAAAACGACCCCTGTCACGAAAAAGGGGGGTGTAACAGCACCTCCTCCATCATCCCCCTACAATCTCTGGAACGGACCCAAGACAAGCCAAAGCAATCAAAGAAACGGAGCCAAACATCCTGAGCGAACTGACAAATCCATAACAAGTGCTCCAAATCTTCAGAGGCATTCCTACAGCGAACGCACCATTGCGGGCTCAGACAAAAGGAAGACATCCTTTGGATACGATCTAAAGTATTGACTTTCCCAAGTAGAACTTGCCACCCGAAGAATTTAATCTTCTTCGGAATCTTAATCTTTCAAAAAAAGTTGAACCAACAGGTTGAAGGGGAAGAAGGAGAAGGGGTAATCAAAATATCGAAATAAGATTTACAAGAAAAACATATCGAGGGGTTGGGGGACCACACCCTCACATCCTCCCTCCCAGCAAATAAAGACACCTCAGACAACAATACCAACAACTCGAACACCTCGAAAGACTCCCGATCCGTCAAAGGACGAGAGAGGCCTAAAGAAATGGAATTAACCTCCCCCCCAGGATTCAAAATCTCGGCCACCAAAAGAAGCCTATTTTCAGATAGAAAATAAAATCGAGGGAAAGAAAGGCACAAAGGTTTATCACCAACCCACGAATCCTCCCAGAAATAAGTATTTTGACCATCCCCCACAACAACATGAAGAGAACGAGAAAAAGCAGGGAAACACGAAGCGATAGCCTTCAAGGGATTGTTATTGCTCACCTTGAGACCACCTGCAAGGACCCAATCAAACGGGTGATGCCCGTATTTACTCACAATGATCCTTCGCCATAGGGCCCTAGGGCCCTAGGTTCATAGAAGAAGCGACATAGCCACCTCATTCCTAAGCCTCAAGATTCCAATGCCCAAACCCCCCGCATCTAGAGGCTTTGTAACCACCTTCCAATTGACTAGATGAGTACCACACCCTCCTCTACTCCCTCCCAAAGAAAATCCCTCATGATCTTTTCTAGTCCCTCACTAACAGCCGCTGGGATCTTAAAGTAAGACGGAATTCCCCTCAAAACAGATTGAATTAATGTAAGTCTCCCTCCTTTAGAAAAATACGCTTTCTTCCAAGAAGAAGGGCGCTTCTGCACCTTTTCACACACCGACGTCCAGAAAGTCACACTCCTAGGGTTAAGACCTAAAGGAAGACCAAGATAGGAGGAAAGAAACTCACCAACTTTGCACCCAACCAGGGAAGCCCACTCTCTAAGCTTACCCACGTCACAATTCACCCCCAAAAGAGAGCTTTTGCCTCGATTGATCTTAAAGCCAGAAAGAGCTTCAAAAAAACCAAGGAGGCAGTTAAGATTATTGAAAGCACTGTCCTTATCAGAACAAAAAAAGAACAGAAAAAGAACAAAAAAAGAACAGAAAAAGACAGTATCATTTGCAAACTGAAGGTGAGAGAGGGTCACTTTCTCCCTACCCACTTCAAAGGCTCCTAGACTCCCTTTCTCGACCCCGACGGAGACTACCCACTTCGTGTCTTCCTGTTCTCTCTCAGTCTTTATGGGTTTCAATGGGGGAGGGTCTGAACACTTACTTTTGGGAGGATATTTAGATAGAATATTTAGATAGGGTTTTTAGGGGGTGGAGAATTTTGTGGAGTTCGTTTGGGAACTCATTAGATTTAACACTTCTTTATGGGGTTCGGTCTCTAAGGTTTCATTCTTTTGGATTGGAGCCCGTTTCTTTAGGGTTTCCCTTTTTTCGGGGCTGTTTTTGTTCGCCCTCCATTTTTTGTATCGTTCTTTCATTTCTCTCAATGAAAGTATTGTTTCTTATAAAAAAAAATAATAATCAGAGAGGATGGTCTGGGACTTTGTTGAAACAAGTTGAGAATGGATCATTCACTAGTGGCTCTACATCAAGTTCTAGGAATATAAAGGCAAAGAAGATTCAAAGTCAGAAAACTAAGGAGTGTATTGGTCCATTCAAGCCAAGATTGGATTTTCAACAAGCTTATAGGGTCAAAAAGTATAGGTTGTTGAGATGACCTGGAAATCAATGATGGTTATCTCTGGGCTTTTTGCCCATGATGATTGGAAAGAGATTACCATTGCTTTGCAAAAGAAATATGAGGTTGAATGTTCAATAATTCTGTTTATGGCTGATAAAGCTCTATGGAGAATGGAGGATGGGAGGATGTTAAAGGATCTTGGCGTGAATGGGAAATGACAGAAAATTGGTGTTGTCCATATAAAAATTGAGAAATGCTCTCATGCAAAGTATAGCAAACCTGAGGTTGTAGTAAGTAGGGT